>NC_045555.1:7311514-7527725 GCF_009769535.1 Thamnophis elegans | reverse complement strand
ATATCTCGAAATGTAGTTGTATTGTTTTTTACAAGTTATGGATGTTGTATTTTCGTTTTACCAATAAAATCTTATTTTTAAAAAAAATTGTGTTTTTAAAGAAGTCTGTTTTTTTCCCAGTGGTTCCAGAGATGCAGCCCTCCCTTGGGCCATGGGGACACCCTGAGTTAGGTAACCTATAGCCACAAGACTAGATAGGAGATGAGCCATGAAGGTAAACAGGCTCTTTGGGGTTAACTGGGCTGGAGGGATTTCCCTGGGCTCAGCCCAAATGTCCTTATCAGCTTTCGTGGTTCTTCAGCCAATAACATCACATGTTGGCCACTTGCCCCCAATAGAGCCCGGGTGTCCTCCTCAGCGGTCCAACACCCCCTGCCCCCCCAGGTAAGCAATCTAAATCTTCTGGGGAAGGTTTTGAGTGTCCATTACTGAGTATGTCATAATAAGAAGTGCAGAAGCCCAGCGTGAGGGTGGGGATAGTGGAGGGTGAATGAGAGGATATATAAGTATATTCCACATCTGCTTTTTAAAAACTTTTCCAGCCTTTTGAAACACCAGAGGGGGAAGCGTTGAGGAGCGTGAAGGGGAAGTATGGCACGCAACTGTACATTCTTACAGGGATTTCCTTAGGATGTCAATTGCTTTTCAGCACCATGCTTCCCATGGCGGACAGTTGCCCCCAATCCAGAAAGGGCGTCTCCCTCAGCGATCCACCTGCAAACATCCCGCACAGGTAACCCATCTAAATCTAAGCAACAGAAAGGGGTTTCATGTGTGGCTGATTAGATCTTACAAAGGGACCGTGTTCCACTTTGGGTGGATCTATGCTCTGTGAGCAATGTTCTTGTAAAGAGCCTCCAGGAGGGGCCTGCGTGAGGAGCAGAGGGATCCGGCCCCTCACACCCATTCTTAGTTCTTCTTTCCAAGCAAGCATTCTGGGGAGGCCGGAAAGAGGCTTGCCAATCAAAAGGCAGTCGATGTGTCTACCACGCTGCATGTCTACAAACCCCCATGCTGAAAACCAGAGGGGCAGCCCTAGGCTTTCTAATTTGATTCCCTTTTCCATGGAGCCACAACGGTTCAACAAACCCAAGGATGCTAATTATACTCGGGTTTTGATTTTCGGACGAGTCTATGCAGACAGACAAGCTCAAAAAAGACAATCAAGGTTGGAGTTAAGCTATATAACTACTTTGCCGAAAGCGCTAAGTAAATTGAAGCCACCAATCCGAAATGTAGGTAAAAAAATCAACGGGCCAATTTCTCTCTTGTCCTCGTATTTAAAGCAACACAACATGAAGAATGAGGAGCTCCTGAAAACGGATCCCCAGCTTGGGAGTAACAACCCAGAACTCTACTACAGGGAGCTTGAGAAGAAGGAGAGGTGAGACATTCTCTGGCAGCAGCCCTGACTTGGGAAAGGATAAAACTAAATCACTTAGCAAGGAAGGGAAAGGAAGTGCTGGGTAATTTTAGGTAGTTTTAATTTTAAATAAGTTGGATGATTCGAAGGAAAAGCGGAGGGCACTAATTTCGCTCTTGTCTTCCTCTTTTACAGAATCATGGAATTGGAGGAACAACTTAGATGTGAGAAGGAGGAATATCGGAGCCTCCTCTGCAGAGTTCTGGAGCAAGCTGGGGAGAAAAGGGAGCTCCTCATTCAAAACAAAAAGCTGCAGGAACAACTGGACAGGTAAGAAATTTATAGAATCCATCCATCCATCCATCCATCCATCCATCCATCCATCCATCCACCATCCATCATCTATCTATCTATCTATCTATCTATCTATCATCCAGATAGAACTAATTTTTATCTTTCTCTTCATAATTTACAGGAATTCGATGATGTTCGAGACCATGGTGGAGGAATGCGTGGCCCTCAAGGCCAAAGTGGAGAAACTTCAGCAGGAAACCCGGAAGCTGAGCAAGGAGAAGGCTAACATCATCAAGATCTTCAGGGAAGTGCTGAGGAGGTGAGAAGCCCTTAGGCAATGGAGGATGGAGGAAACGCAGACAATTAGACTGGAGAGGCCACATTTGAAGACCTGCTATTAAATCTTCCCTTCTGATTCTTCCAGGGCAAGAGAATCCCTGACCAGACCACCATGGTGAGAGACATCACCCGGTAAAGGAGAGGACCAGGAGGAGGACTTAAAGAAGGGAAATGTTTCTGAACAATCTGAACATCGATTGAAACATCTGCCAGGAGCTTCAAGTAGAGTGACCTGAGGGTGACTGATGTACAGAGACCAGCTGATACCACCTAAAAGAACAGAGTCCAAAAGAATCACAAGAAAAACATTACAAAACCAGAAGACAAGAGACAACCTCTTGAAGACATGAAATCTCCAATGTTGCCATGTAAACTGGAGAAGGAATGGCTGGAGCTTCTGTGGAGAACCTCAAAGCGAAGAAACCCACAGAATCCAGGCAAAATGTCCAGGGATGGCTTCTCTGTGAAGCCCGAGAGAGCTTCTTCTGAGCCTCCAAGAGACTTCCTGGCAGGATGGCTTCTGGCATTCCTGGTCATCCTTCAAAAGGAAGGTCCTGGAGGTTCCATCTGGTTGGCTGGATGCATCCAGAAGTCTTCTCCAAGAAAAAGGGATGGAAACGTCTCATTGAAATGTGCAGAAATGGCTGGAAACATCTCTTCAAGCTATTCAACCAAAGACTTTAGTAGAGCTCCACACTCCATGGCTTGAGATGATTTCCCCTCTGAGGGGATCCTTTGATGGTAAGTGAGGGATCTCCTCCTCCTTTTTCCACCCATCAAGCACTGAAATGTCTTCTCCTCTTGCCCGCGTGCCTGCTGTTCCTCCTGACGTTGAGGTCCCAATGGAGCTGGATATAACTCTCCTTCCAGGTGACGTCCAGTTCCTTGCAAGGACATCAGATTTGGCTTGGAATTATTCTCATCCTGATAAAAATAAAGAAAAGCCTATTAAAATGTAAGATTGAGAGATCCGTCTATGTGAATAGTGCATTTGTGGCCTTGCGTTCCTGCACGGGGTAGAGGGTTGGACTAGATGATCGTGAAGGGGCCTTTCACACTTACATTCTGTGATACTCTGAATGTCTGCAATACAGGCTGTCCTTGACTTATAAACAGTCATTTAACAAAGGTGGAAAGTTATGACAAAGCTGAAAAGGGCCACTTAGAAGGGCGTTTGTGTCCCTGCACTCACGTGATCGCAATCCAGGCACTTGGCAACTGACTCACACTGACAATAGTTGCAGCATCCCAGGGTTACGTGGTGACCAAGCCATCTTCTCAGGGGCTTCCAACAGGCAAAGTCAATGTGGAAGCCAGTGGGGGCGTTGCAAGGCATGGTCAGGTGACGTCCCACTGTTTCTTTCCTAACAAAAAACCAAAATTTGAAAAAACATTAAAATTAGCAATTTAGAAAAATTTGAAAAGGGAAATTAGACAATTTATGCTTTTTTAATTCATCTAACGGTGTAATGAGGACTCCTATCCGACCATTCCCTGACCTTGTAAGAGCAGTGGGAAAAGTGAGCCACAGAGACAGTGAAATCGGAAACCATCTTTGGATTCAAAGATGACATTCAGACATTCCCAGTTTCCCACCAGCCTCAGAAAGAGAGAAGCAGAATCTCCCTGCTCTCCTCCTCCAATAATTGCCCTGGAGATGCTCTGAGGTGCTTCCTGCCCCCTTTCTTCTGGGATCCCTTCCTGGGGCTCCTGAGGAGCATCCATCTTTCTGGCCATCATTGGATCGAGTGGGAAAGGAGCCCCAAAGAAAGGAGATCCCTGCGTTGGTTGTGATGGGGCTCAGAGTGGACAGGAAACCCACATTTTGGACAAGGAGTATCGATGGCTGGAGAGAGGAGCGAAGGGGTCCATTTGTGCCAAAGCGGAGGCTCCTTCCCTCAATAGAATACGGGAATCCTGCAACCAATTGGGGCCTGGAGACTAAACCATAGGAAGAACGGCTGCAGGTTTTGGGTCTGGCTAGTCCAAAGAATAGAAGAATTAGGGGTGACACGATAGCATCATTCCAGCATTTGAGAGGCTGCCACAAAGAAGGGGACAAATTATTATCCGAAGCACCAGATGCAAAACAAGGAACAACGGATGGAAACTAAAGAAAGGGAAAGCACCCTGGAATTAAGGAGAAACCTCCAACCAGTGAGGAGAATTCACAGTGGAACAGAAGTCGACTCCAGAAGTTTTGGGGGCTCCTTCACTGGAGGTTTTGAAGAAGAGACCAGACAGTCCTTGTCTGAGATGATTTAGGTTCTCCTGCTTGAGCAGGGGCTGGACTAGAAGACCTTGAGTGTCCCTTCCAGCTCTATTCTCTTCTCTTCTATTCTCTATTCTATTCTATCCTATCCTATCCTATTCTAGAGGAGGAGGCCTCAGACACATTTTCTGGGCTGCTCCCTCAAGAAGATCATGGCCGTTAACACACAAAAACCCCTAAGACTGTCATGAGATGGTACATTCCAACGACTCTCTGCCTGCCTAGGACCCCCCTGTCCAAGTGGATCAGACCGAAGAAGCTGCTGGGAGGAGCAGCAAACTCTCAGCTAATGAAAATAAACCCCGTTGCCATGACTACGTTTCCATCCATCTTGAGTTTGTCCAAGAGAGAATACAAATAGAATGGAATAGAATTTAGAATAGGATAGAATACAATAGAATATAATAGAATAGAATTTAGGATAGAATAGGATATAAAAGGACAGGATAGAATAGAATAATATTTAGGATAGGATAGGATAGAAAAGGATAGGATAGGATAGAATAGAATTTAGGATACGATAGAATAGCATAGGATAAGGATAGAAAAGGATATCATATGATAGAAAAGGATAGCATAATATAGAATAGAATAGAATAGAATGTAGGATAGGATAGGATAGAAAAGGATAGAATAGAATAAAATAGAATAGAATAGAATGTAGGATAGGATAGAAAAGGACAACATAGGATAGGATAGAAAAGGATAGAATAGGATAGAATAGAATACAATAGAATGTAGGATAGGATAGGATAGTGTAGGATAGATAGGATAGAATAGAATAGAATTTTGGAGAGGATAGGAGGGGATACGACAGGATAGGATGGGATAGGATAGAAACGGATAGGATAGAATACAACAGAATTTAGAATACAATAGAATAGAATTTAGGATAGCATAGTATAGGATGGGATAGAAAAGGATAGGATAGAATAGAATAGAGTAGGATAGGATAAATAGAATGTAGGATAATAGGATAACTTTATTGTAACTTTAAATGTACACTAATCAGCATACAATCAATGAAATTATGTTGCATAGAGCTCTAGTGTATATTAGAGGGTTGCCACCACTAATATACACTACACAAAAGTGACTACATGGATAAATACCTTTTATGTTTATACCCACACAGAAACCTATATTATATGACCCAGAGAAACAACTCAGTCTAGTTCGGATACATAGATGTACATGGGGAGAAAAACGAATCCTGAGTTTGCCAGATGGAGGGCATTGAGGAAAAAGCCGTTGCAGAATCTGGGAGTCCTGCTGGAAATCTTTGGAAACCCCCTCCCAGAGGGGCAACAGCGGGCATGTGGGGTCTCCAACAATGCATCAGGTTCTAAGGGCATAGCTTAGCCATTGTCATTAAGTGAGTCCGGCTTCTCCCATTGACTTGAATTGTGAGAGGTTGGCTGGGAAAGTTGGCTGGGAAACTTCTGGACCAAGAAGACTTGCAATCCGATCTTTCCATAAACTATGGACCGGACAGCATCTCTCCTTCCCAGCTGCCCCGTCTGTCTCCAATCTCCCACTTCACAAAAGAAATCCCAAAGGAAATTAAGTGAGCTGGTCTGTTTGATGAGAGGAGAGGGCTTGAGGATCCAGGGTGGAAAACCAGAGGGAGGAGAGATGGTGGATTGAGAGGGAGTTGAGTGACCCACTTCATTCCTTCAGCCTTGGAGAAAGGTCCTCTCTAGGGTCACCAACAAACCACTGCAGCCTTCATAGTTTCTTGGATAGGAAGCCAGTTAAGCATTCCCTTCCTTCCATTTGTTTCCCCCCACCTCCTCCCCTCCTTCTCTCTCCCTCCTTCCCTCCTTTTCTTCCCCGCACCCTCCTCCTTCCAACAACCCCCTCTCCTTCTCCCTCCCCAACTCATTTAGCACTTTGAGGAACATTCTGGGGGCTCACTTCTCCTGGGAGCCTTGGGGGGGGGCTTCCCCCCATTTCCCCTTTTTATTCCACGGACTTTGCCTGCATAGCACGACATAACACGGTAGACTAAAGCGCGCCGACAACACTGCGATGTCAGAAGCGCGATGTAAAAAGCGCGCCCACAACAGCGCGCCGACAACAGCGCGCCGACAGAAGCGCGATTTAACTTAAGGTAAGGTTAGGGTTAGGTTTAGGGTTAGGTTTAGGGTTAGGTTTTAGGGTAGGTTTAGGGTAGTTTTAGCGTTAGGTTTAGGGTTAGGTTAGGGTTATTTTTAGGGTTATGTTACAACGCGGTGTTGTGGTGGAACCCTTTGCCTGAGACCTCTCGGGGTCTTTCTTTTAGCATTTGTGACCCTCCACATGGAAGGTCCAGCAGTTGCTGGAGGGGAACCCCTGGCACCCCCCCATAGTTGGATCAAAGATTATGACATCACAGCCATGTCATAAACCTTGACTGGGCTGTCCTGGCTCATTACCTGCCATTCGTCCTACAAGATAGCAGTAGACTTATATACCGCTTCATAGGGCTTTTAGATGGCAGGTAACTACTTGCGAAAAGTGAAAAGGCGGCTCAGGCCCAATAATAGAGGTAGGAGACAATTAGAAACAATTTATTGACTATCTTCTTAGCATTAGCAGCAATTGTGAAGAGTTTAGGTGGCAGAAGTATCAGCTGGCACCTAATATTTGACAGGAAGATGATGGTTAATAAGTTTGTGTATTTAAAGAAGTCTGTTTTTTTTTCCAGTGGTTCCAGAGATACAGCCCTCCCTTGGGCCATGGGGACACCCTGAGGTAGGTAACCTATAGCCACAAGACTAGGTAGGAGATGAGCCATGAAGGTAAACATGGCTCATTGGGGTTAACTGGGCTGGAGGGATTTCTCTGGCTCAGCCCAAATGACCTCATCATCTTCCTTTGTTTTTCAGCCAATAACATCGCGTGGGGGCCACTTGCCCCCGATAGAGCCAGGGTGTCCCCCACAGCGGTCCAACACCCCCTGCCCCCCTCAGGTAAGCAATTTAAATCTTCGGGGAAGCTTTTGAGTGTCCATTACTGAGCATATCATAATAGGACACGCAAAAGCTCAGTGTGAGGGTGGGGATAGTGGAAGGTGAGTGAGAGGATATATCAGTTTATTCACACCTGCTTTTAAAAAAACTTTTCCAGACCTTGGAAAACCCCAGGTTGGGAACCACCGAGGACGTTAAAGAGAGAGGACATCACGTAAGTCTACATTCTAACTGTTAGGAAATTTCTCCTCCGTTCTACGTTGCTTCTTTCTAGAGTCTCAACACCTTTTTTACATCTTAGTGGCCAAAACTGGATGCAGGATTCCAAGTGTGGCCTCCCCAAGGCCTTATAAAGTGGAATTGACACTTCACGTGATCTAATTCTATCCCTCTCCGATGCAGCCTAGAACTGGGTTGCTTATTTGGCAGCTGCTGCACACGCTGGCTCCTATTTAAACGCTTGTCCACTAGGACTCCAAGATCCCTCTCCCAGTTACTACTATTGAGCCAGGTACCACCTATACTGTACCTGTGCATTTTGTTTTTCTTGCCTAAAGGTAGAACCTTATTTTTTTCACCATTGCATTTCATTTGGTTAGATTTTATTTATTCATTCACTCATTCATTCATTCATTTGTCAAGAAGTACAAGGAAGCAAGTATGAAATCTGTTAATACAATCCAGAATCGGTCTTTCTTTTATCCTTTGGGCCACAGTACACAAACGCTCACATGCAATCCGGCCTCTGCCATTTCCCTCGGCCCCCGCCACGCCTGGGGGGTGGTTTGGGGGGTTGCAGCCGGTTCCTCCCCCTCCCTTGTCCCCAGCCAGGATCAGCCTTGTAGATAGGATGGCCCAGTCTCTCTTAATGGGCCCTGGGCTGAAGAAAAGGTTTGATGCTTCAAGTGGAAAAACAGGGGCTAATTTCTCTCTGGTCTTTGTCTTTGCAGCAGCAGAAGGAGGAGGAAGAATGAGGAGCTCCAGAAAATGGATCCCCAGCTTGCTAATAAGACCCCAGAACTCTGCAGAGACCTTGAGGAGAAGGAGAGGAGGTGAGACATTCTCTGGTAGCAGCCCTGACTTGGGCTAAAGGGTAAAGCTAAACCCTTAGCAAGGAAGTGAAGGGAGTTTTAGGCAGTTTTTATTCTAAATAGGTTGGATGGGTTTGAGGGAAAACCAGAGGGAGCTAATTTCGCTCTTGTTTTCCTCTTCACAGAATAATGCAATTAGAGAAGAGCTGCAGTGTGAGAAGAAGGAATACCGGAGCCTCCTCTGCAGAGTTCTGGAGCAAGCTGGGGAGAAAAGGGAGCTCCTCATTCAAAACAAAAGCTGCAGGAACAACTGACAGGTAAGAAATTTATAGAAGAATGCGTCCGTTCCGTCCATCCATCCATCCATCCATCCATCCATCCATCCATCCATCCATTCCATCCATCCATAATTTCTCCTCTTTCTCTTCATAATTACAGGAATGCCATCATGTTCGAGACCATGGTGGAGGAACGCGTGGCCCTCAAGGCCGAAGTGGAGACACTTCGGCAGGAAACCGGAGGTTGAGCGGGGAGAACACCTTCCTAACGAAGACCTTCAGGGACCGGCTGAGGAGGTGAGGAGCCCTTAGCAGGAGGGGGGAGGGGGGATACTTGAATATTAGACTGGGGAGCCACATTTGAAGACCGGCTATTAAATCTTCCCCTTCTGATCCTTCCAGGGCAAGAGAATCCCTCACAGACCACCATGGTGAGGGACATCACGAGGGAAAGGAGAGGACCAGGAGGAGGACTTAGGAAGCTCCCGAGGAAACCATCGAAGGAAACATCTTCCGGGGCTTCGGGTAGCCTCCTCCTCCCTTCCCCTCTTCATCCCCTCCCCCTCTTCTCCCCTCCCCCCTCTTCTCTCCTCCCTGCCCCTTTCTCCTCCCCCCTTCCTTCCTGTCCCCTCATCCCTCCCTTTCCTCCCCCTCCTTCCCTCCCCCCTTCCCACCCCTCCCCTCCCTTCCCCTTTCCACCCGTCCCCGTCCCCCATCCCCTCCCCTCCCCCCTCCCCCCCTCCCCCCCACCCCACCCCCTCCCTCCCCACCCCCTCCCTTCCCCTTCCCATCCCACCCTCCCTGTTTCCCTCTTCCCCTTTCCTTCCCCTCTCCTTCCCTCTCCCCCTCCTCCCCACCCCTTTCTCCTCTCCCTCCTCCCCTTACCCTCTTTTTCCCCTTCCCTCTTTCCCTCCTTTCCTCCTCCCCTTCTCATTCCTTCTCCTCATTCTTCTCCTCTTTCCTCTTCCTTCCTTCTTTCATTCTTCTTCTCCTCCTTCACTTTCCTCTTCCTTCTTCTCCTTCCTTTCCCTTCCTTTTCCTCTTTCTTCCTTCTTCCTCCTGCTCCCACTTCCACTCCCTCCTTCTCTTGTCTTCTTTTTTTCCTTTCTCCTTCCCCTCTTCCTCTCCCCTCTTTCACCACCAGCTCCTTTTCCTCCTTATCATCACATTCCCATCTTCTCCACCAGCACAGCCTCTTCTTCCTTCTCCCTCTCCTTCCCCCTCCTCCCACACCTCCTCCCCCTTCCCCTTTATCTCTTCCTGTCCTTCCTACTTCCTCTCTTCCCTCTCTCCCTCCTTCTCCTTCTCTCCCTCCTTCCTTCAGCTTATTCTTCTTCTCCTTCCTCCTCCTCCTCCTCCTTTCTCCTCATTCTTCTCCTCCTCCTCCCTCCTTCTCATTCTTCTTCTTCTTCCTCCCCCTCCTCCTCCCCAGTTCTTTCCCCTTCATCTCTAACCTTCCTCTTCTCCTCCTTCCTACTGGTCCTCATTCTTCTTCTTCTTCTCCTTCCTCCATTCTCCTCCTTCTCATTCTTTTTCTTTCTCCTTCTCTTTTTCCCTCTCTCCTTTAATACCACCCTCCTCATCATCTTCCTTATCATCCTCATCACATCCTCTTCTTCACACATCACTTCCTCTTCTTCCTTCTCCCTCACCTTCTGCTTTTCCTGCTCCCTACTCCTATTCCTCCCCCCGCCTTCCCTACTCCTACCCTCCTTTCCCTCCTCCCTTCTCCTCCTCCCCTCCCCTCTCTTCCTAATCCCCTCCCCCTCCCCTCCCCCTCCCCTCCCCCTCCTCTCCCCTCTCCCTCCCCCTCCCTTCCCCCTCCCTTCCCCCTCCCCTTCCCCCCTTCCCCCTCCCTTCCCCCTCCCCCTCCCCCCTCCCCTTTCTCCTTCTTCTCCCCCTCCCTTCCCCCTCCCTCCTCCCCCTCCTCTTCCTCCCCCTCCCCTTCTTGGCCTTCCTTCCCCCATTTTCCCTTCGTCCCCTCTCCCCTCCTTTCCCTCCCTCTCCTCTCCCCTCCCCTCTCCTTTCCCTCCTTATCTCTGCCTCCATCACAGCCAGCCGTCCCTGGAAAGGCCTCCTCGCTCAACTTCCTGAGGGTCACGCAAGACTCCACCATGGTTTGTTTGGTCCAGTTGTTCCTGGTTTTTTTTGTAGCTGCCCTCATGCGCATGGAGTCCTGCAAGAGTTTCCGAGGTCCCAGAGGACAAATGCCACCCTCTATAATTATCACAAAACCAATTTTTGAGACTCTTCTGAGGCTTATCCATTCTGCCTTTGATGCAAACATCAGACTGAAGCAACACGCAAGAGAATTTGGATCAGAAAAGGATGAATCTCTCCAGTCATGCACTGCGTGGCAGAGGTTTTCAGATAAGCATGAGTATGCTGTTGTAGATCCTTTTCCTTTCCAGGTGAAGCTCAGTTGTCTCTGAATCGGGACAGCCACTGGCACTCCCATCTTGTCAGGGGGCTTTGACGTCTTCCAAGTCTTCGTGTTGTTCGATTTCCGAAACAGGAAGGAGGTGGATCCATCCCTGTGAATTATGGACCTTCTGCTTCTGCTTCTCATGCTCCTGATGTGTCAGCCGGTCTGTGGGAAGATGAGAGTGAAGTGTCCACTGAATGTGGGGCACCAGAATGGAAATAAGCCATGGAGCTACTACAGGCCAGGAGATTATCTCATTGGTATATAATCACAATGGAGCGAGTAGCATCGGATGTCAGGTTGCCTTTCAACAATGTTCCTACTGTTCAGACTGCATCGTAAGTTATTCAGGGTAATTGATTTGCACTTTCTTCATTTACAGTTCTAACCCTCTCTAGAGAGAATTTTGTTATGGCTAAATACATCTAACTCAGTACAATCCCCCCTCCCATTTCCCCTCAATAGAAAATGCATAGTAGAATAATAGAAAGTGTGGCAGGCCAAAGATCCAAGAGAAATATGGCTGCAGAAATATGACATTCACCCAGGTGAAGCCCAAGGACTGCTTGGCTAATGCTCATGTCTACCTCCACAGATGGAGAATCCTTTTTCTTTGGCAATCCTTGTTTTTCCTCCTTAGCCTCTGCCACAATCCAAATGTATGGAAAAAATGTTATCCTGGTTTTGTCAAGAGGGCTTGAGAAGGAGAGCCAGTTTGCTGCTACGGCTGTGTTCCTTGGCCGGAGGGGGACCTTCTCCACTCAGGAAGATGGGAAACACTGGAGGAAAGCCAAGCTTTAAATCAGGGACGTGCAGTCACTAGAGGCAAGGGAGGCGGAGCCTCACCAGTCTCCTCAGGAAAAAGAAAGAAATTTAAATATATTTTTTTAAATAATTAAAGCCAAGATAGTTGCTACCAGATTCCAGGTCACTGTGCTTGGTGTCTGCTTAGTGTAACCAAAGCAGGAGGCGAGAGAACTCGGGGCCTCTTTTCCATAAGGAATTTTTCGCCTTCTAAAAGTTAATAAAGAGTTAAAGGCAAAGAAGTTCAGATGGAAAAGAGGCACTAATTCTCCCGCCTCCTGATCTGCAAGCAGCCAATCATGTCTTCTTGAGCACGCTTACGTTGGGCGGGGGTGTGCTTCAGAGGAGAGTGGAGTGGGTGAGAAGGAGGAGGCTGCCTCTTTGCTGCAGACCTGGGCGCTTGGCGGCTCCCGCGATGCAAAGTGCCCCACCATCCCCGATGCTGCCGCCCGCTGCCCCGGCCTGCTTCTCCAGGCTCCGCCGCTGGAAGTCCCGGATCGCCTCTGGGGTAAGGCTGGGTGAGAAGCGGAGCGGAGCTTCTCTGCGGCCTCCCGGCGCTGTGCAGAGGCTCTCACAGGAGCACGTGTCAGCGGCCGGAGGCCTGGAGTGGCCCCGGCTGTGAGACAAGGGAGCGCTTAAAGCAGCCGCTGCTGCCGCCACCGCCCCTCCTTCGCCCAGTGGGGTGGTGGCGGAGGCAGCGGCAGCGGCTACTTTAAGCGCTCCCTTGTCTCACAGCCGGGGCTGCTCCAGGCCACCGGCCGCTGACACGTGCTCCTGTGAGAGCCTCTGCACAGCGCCGGGAGGCCGCAGAGAAGCTCCGCTCCGCTTCTCACCCAGCCTTACCCCAGAGGCGATCCGGGACTTCCAGCGGCGGAGCCTGGAGAAGCAGCGGACACAGGCCGGGACAGCGGGGGGGGGCAGCGGGGCACTTTGCATCGCGGGAGCCACCAAGCGCCTTTGCTGCAGACCCGGGCGCTTGGTTGCTCCCGCGATGCAAATTCCCCCCCCCCCCCCACTGAGGCCAACCGCTGCCCTGCTGAGCTGTTTCGCAAAAGAATGCCCAGCTGAGCCTCACCAGGTACAAACCTCACCGCACGTCACTGCTTTAAATATATATGGATTTATCCAGAGCATTTTGATGAAAGTACTTAAAAGTTAAAGGTAAAGGTTCTTCTCGCGCATATGTGCTAGTCATTCCCAAATCCAGGGGGTGGTGCTCATCTCCGTTTCAAACCCAAAGAGCCAGCATTGTCCGAAGACGTCTATGTGGCCATGTGGCCGGCATGACTAAACCCCGAAGGTGCACGGCACACTGTAACCTTCCCACCAAAAGTGGTTCCTGTTTTTCTACTTGCATTTTTACATGCTTTCGAACTGCTAGATTGGCAGAAGCTGGGACAAAGTCATGGGAGCTCACTCCAGGGATTCAAACCGCTGAACCTCCGACCCTTCTGATTGACAAGCTCAGCATTGTAGCTACTGAGCCGTGAAAGCACATATTAAAAGGCCATTTGAAGCTTAGCTGTTTTGGACTTCCTGGGAGGAGCCTGCTGGTGGTGGCAGCAAAAATATCAGCTGCCTCCGAATTCCTGGCTACGTACCTGTTTAGAGGATCTTCCATCTGACGTCTTATCAGGTTTTCTTATCCTTCAGGCAAGAAGGAAAGAAGAAATTGTTTTGCTGGCAAATGCTCTTCGATTTTTGCAGCTTTTGTGCTTGCAGGGAAAGGGGGGCTAGCCCAAGGCAGAACAGCTGTCCGTGCTGGGAATTTCAAACTGCCTTGTGCAGGACAAAGTAGGTCTCCCCCACTCAGTTCAAAGTTTTGTTTGATTTAATCTTATCACGAGCTGAATCCATTTCCGTGCACAATAATTGTTTATCAACATTTTAGCTTCTTTTCTTTTTCTCCTCCGAAAAATTATTTACTTAGAGGCTTTTAAAATGGCGCCGAGCAGGCTGGTTTCTCCGGTAATAATGAACACTTTTTGTTAATTCTCACAAGAATTCACAAGAATTCAAAACAAAAGAGATTGCTTATCATGTTTTGGTTTCACAATAGGCCAGCAGAAGCTTTTTAATTACCGTATATACTCGAGTATAGGCCGACCCGAATATAAGCCGAGGCACCTAATTTTACCACAAAAAACTGGAAAAGTTATTGACTCGAGTATAAGCCTAGGGTGGGAAATGCAGCAGCTACCGGTAAATTTCAAAAATAAAAATAGATACCAATAATGTTTTTGAATATTTATTTCAAAGAAAAACAGTAAACTAGTGGTGTATTCAATGAAATACTTCACTCACCTCATGATGCTGATGTCCCGCTGTGATGATGATGTCCCATGCAGCCGCGGGAGCGATGTCCCGCCTCCTATGACACACGGCACAGTGATTCCTATCATTGGATCACTGTACCAGAGGAGGTGGGACATCGCTATGTGGCTGCTTGCCATAACAAGGAGGAGGTGGGACATCGTTGCAGAGCGGCAGGAGGGGGAGGAAGGGGAATCGTAAGACAGCCCTGCATTACATTAGAATGTGAGGAGGGGGGATGGTGCGGTGCGCGCTGCGCGGCAAACTGACACAGAGGGAGGGGAAACTCACAGGGGCACTGGGCCATTCACGAGTGTCACCCAGCGGCATGGCCCCGCCCCTTTTTCTCCCCCATTTCGGGCAAATTTTTCACTGACTCGAGTATAAGCCGAGGCGGCTTTTTTCAGCCCAAAAAGTGGGCTGAAAAACTAGGCTTATACTCGAGTATATACAGTAAATTGTCTAATTTCCCTTTTCTAATTTTTCTAAATTGCTAATTTTAATGTTTTTTCAAATTTTGGTTTTTTGTTAGGAAAGAAACAGTGGGACGTCACCTGACCATGCCTTGCAACCGCCCCCACTGGCTTCCACATTGACTTTGCCTGTTGGAAGCCCCTGAGAAGATGGCAGATTGTTCAGAAACATTTCCCTTCTTTAAGTCCTCCTCCTGGTCCTCTCCTTTACCGGGTGATGTCTCTCACCATGGTGGTCTGGTGAGGGATTCTCTTGCCCTGGAAGAATCAGAAGGGAAGATTTAATAGCAGGTCTTCAAATGTGGCCTCTCCAGTCTAATTGTCTACGTTTCAGTAGTTTTATTTCTACAAGAATTTTACTCCTTCATTAACTTTGCTTATCTGGAAGTTAAATGGTGATGAATCTGCTGAACGGTCTTGTTACAATGTTTACTCACTGAAAGTTTTGCCAAGCCTTAAACTTCAAAATAAAAGCATCTTTACTTAAAGCTGCATATTCAGGCAATAGAGTTTTATTAACTGCAGGCAGATAAATTTTGAAATGGCTTCAAAACCAAATATTAACTTGAAGTTGTAAATTTTTTCTTATTACTATTCAAAATACCAGCTTCAATTTTGTAAAAGGCTTTCTTATCCAGCTGTGTTACAAGATGGCGATTTTATAGCTTCTGCATTTGATATATGACACACTCAATCAGCTCTATTCTCCTGAAGACTTCTCCTTATTAACTGTTAAAAGTCTATAAATAGTATCCCATTTAAAACCGAGGGGAGCAGAGACTTTGTTTGTTTGTGCGTTTTTTATAATGGCTCCCAAATCGAAGCAGTCTAAGCGTTTCCTTAATAATACATCTCAAGAAATTGTTACAAAATCGCTGCCCTTGCCTCCCACGCCCTCTACTGGATATCTCTTAACGCAAGAATTTCTTTTTGAAACCCTTAAAGAGTTCAGACAGGAAATTAAACAACTTTTATCGGACTTATATGATAAACTGGATGCCAAGATTGCTCAAACAAGGGAAGATACGATCAGAGTTATGACTGTTATGACAGACTATGTTTCTGAAATGGAGGACAAATTGGAACTTTTGGAAAAAACTAATTCTAATTTGACATCTAAAATTCAAACGTTACAACAGGAAGTTGAAAATGCTCAAAAACAACTCGTTATGATAAATTACAATAAGACTGCGTTTGCAATAAGAGTCAGAGGATTGCGTGAAAAGGAACAGGAGAATTTGAAACAGACCTTTTTTGAGGCTTTCAGACGTTCGGTGGGAAGTCCGGGATTTAACTTTGATTGGCAGATTCAAAAAATTTATCGCCAGAACTCGTGTGTAGCAAAACAACGACAGCTTCCGAGGGACATAATTATATATTTCACCACAAGAGAATCCAGAAATGCGATAATACAGAAGTTCTACAATAACAGGCTGCGAATTGATGGACAGGACTTGATTGTTTTTAAAGAAATACCATCTCAAATATTAAGAGCAAGGAGAGACTACACTTTCTTAACTGAAAAACTCAGAGATTCTCAGATACAATATAAATGGGAAGTGCCATCTGGTATCACAGTCACATTTGAGAACCAAAAATATCGTTTCAATTCTGTTTGCGAAGCCCGAGATTTTTACTACAAAACTCTGAAGGCGGGACTTCCTGATTCACCCGGACTTGGAGAAAGACAAGGAGAAGGAGAAGATAAGCAGCGGGACACGTGGCTACAAGGCGGAGGGTGTTGCTTTCCCCTTCCGGAAGGGCAGAAGAGTAAAGAATAAAGATCCAGCTATGCCTTTAAAATACTTCTTAAATTTTTAATTTGAATAAAATTTCAGGACTCCTGTCTGGTATAAAATGACAAAGCTGTATACCGATGAGATATTGAGACTGAAAGAAGCGGTGCTGAATTTGGACATATATTGTATGGGACTTATATAAGACTTGTTTGAATTTTATTTAAACTGCGCATGATCTATTCTTTGGGGCGAGAGAGCGGAGATCATAGTTTTCTTGGATTGTGGTTTGGGATGAATGGAGTCGGGTGCGTGGGGTAGATGGAAGGGTAGTGAAAGTTCAATTAGATTACCTTGATCCAGAATGTAAGCTGATTTTTGTATAAATTGTTATTTGAATACAAGGTTAAGAAAGATTATCTGGAGAGTCTACACGAGGGTGGAGTAAATATGAGAGGAGCAATGGATGAGGATAAAATATATATGCGGACACGGGTAAAGGCAGGATGGGAGGTATAGAATTTATATGCGGAAGCAGGTAAAGACATTGTTTAAGATTTTAAAAATAATGAGAAGCTGAGTTTAATGTTAGAGAGTATATTGACTTCTCTTTCTTGGGGGGGGGGGTTCCCCCCTTTTTTTCCTTTTATTATTCTTTCTTTTTTGTTCTTTTTTTTTATTTTTTATTATTTTGTAACTTCTAATCTATTTGGTTTCAATATACTCCAGACTTTGCTTGATAAAGAACGATGCCGGGAATGGGACCTGGGAAGTCGGAAGGGGGTCAGGGAGGGGGGTTCAGGGGGTGGGTGGGGGGGAGGGTGGAAATATAGACTCAATTTTCAGAACAATGAATGCACTTGGATACTGTTGCTTTTTTTTCTTTTTTTCTTTTCTTCTTTCTTTTCCTTTTATTTTTCTTTTGTTTTAGTACAAAACAAATAGACCAATGAATACTAGAAATACACCAAAGCGAGGTGTAGAGGGAAAGAAGAGGGGGGAATTAAGAGGGAGTGAGAAGGGAATGTAAGGAGGGTGAGATGGTGGGAAGGGGAGAAAGGAATGGCTGAGGGGGAGGGGAAGTAGAAGAGGGGATTGTTGGAAGGGAGAAATGAAAGTTGGAGGGGTAGAAGGAAGGGTGTATGTAGGATAGAAGTGTTATGAGTTGTTTATTGCTTCTTCTTTTTTTAACTGCACAGTATTTAAGTGATTGTATAAAGGAAAATGAAAATGTAATAAAAGAATCTTTGATCAACAAAAAAAGAAGCTTAGCTGTTTTCTTGTTTATTTTCCAAATGCACAATTTCTTTTTTTTTAAATAAATGTTTTTTAATTTTAGTTTAAAACAGGTACACATCTTTCTTTACATCTGTAAAAAATGTATCAATCAATTACAGATAAGTTTTAGTACATTTCCTCCTCAGTCAACCAATATAACTCATATTAACTAAAACATTATTATATATCCATTTTCATTTAACTGTAATTATTATTTAGAAATATTGATGAAAGAAGTAATCTTGAACAATCCCTGCCCACACCAGTGGGAGAGGAAAAAAAAAAAAAAGGACAGATAAAAAATAAAAATTAAAATAAAAAATAAAAAATAAAAATAATACAAAAAAGACAAAAACGACAAGAGACAAGGCAGGAAAACAAAACAAAACACAGGTGTCTATCATGAGAAAAAAAAGAAGTATATCAGCTGGTTACAACATGCTTTGGTGCTTCTCTTCCATTAACTCATATTAATTCAAATATCTTAGCTCGAATATTTACCATATCAACATCATTATACCTCCAGTTTTAATTACCTATGGTTATTTAAACATCCTTCATCCTTAGCTATGCATTACATAATTAATCCATAACACATGCTGACAATTCATTTACTTGTTTGTAAAATCCTCTATTATCATCAAATCCTCATATCCTATTTTAGCTGGGCATCCATAATATTTAATTATATCATATATCATAACATTTTCCCAGTGTTGATTAACATTTGATTGTATGTATTTTATTTAGTTTTTTAATAGTGATAATTATTGTAGCTAATACTCTTTATGTATAATCTTCCAATTGTTAGTTGTCATATCAACTCCACATTATATACATTACTATCAATATCAATTATTATTCAACTATATCTGTTACAAGAAAAAGCAATTAGGTTTAACTAGTTTTCAATTGTATTCTTCAATCTATCAGCCAGTTCCAAATTATATATATTACTATCCATATCAGTTATTATTCAGCTATATCTATTACACATTAAGGTAATCAGATTTAGCTAGATTTTAAGTTACGTTCTTCCATCTATCAGCCAGTGTCTCTCCAATAGCAAGATCTTCTCCAGCCAATTGCCACGCGTTGGATAAATTTACCAAATGTTTTCATAAGCAAATCCAGACAAAGATATTTTGGCACCTTTGGACTCTGAATGTCGGTGATGAAATAATAATGTTGTCCTAGGCTTGCAAAATTTTCCAAATTAACTTTAATTCTCAAGGGTGGATTTTCCATTCCTCCTGCACTCTGTCTTTTTAAATGAGTCTTCTTTATAACTCCCCCCCTCCTTTCTTCCTCTGAGATAGACCAGACACCATTTCTCACATTTTCCGTTTGTATTTCAGGAGCATTTAAACATTCAACAATCTCAGTTTTTGCTTCATATTTTAAAATCAGATGATCCAATTTTCTTTCCAGTCTTTGATAAGAATCAAAGAGTCCTCTGCATGCGGAAAAAAGTATCTGAAATGAAATCTTAGGGGTATTTTGGGACGCCATGATGTGTGTCGCAGTTAAAAATTGCAAGCTCTTTTTTTTTTCCACAGACTTCTTAGCTTCTTACAGGCTGTGCAATCTTATCTGATCGTAAACAAAGCGAAGTAATGAAGTAATAAAAGTGTCGAATCGTGACGGACTAATTAGTAGAAAATAAATTTTACGATCCACTTAGGGAGATTCAGAGGGGGGAGGATGTCGAGGAGTTTCTTGAAGCATTTAAGAAGTAAAGTAACCACCAGCCATAAATCCATTAAAAAAAGCCAATTCGCCGCTAAATTTTCCTGTTCTTTGGTTTCAGTTATCTTAAGTTTTTAACGCGAACAGTCTCTCTTGGATAATAAAATCAGCTTACCAGATGACATCACTTCTACCATTCTTAGGGGCAACCTGCAGTTTCAGTTAGCACGCAGCTAATCCAAAAAGGAATTGGCACGAGGAGTTAATACCCCCCCCCCCAGAGACTTGCGGGTGTCTCTGAGGTCCTGGGTCTCTCCTCACCTTCACTGTCTTCTACGGGACAGCTAGGGTTCAAAGAACCCGTCCAAAAATCCTTCGGTATAGAGGAATTTCAGGAGTAGCCTGAAACTCCATCTTCTCACTGCTAAGCCCCGCCTTCTTCCCCAAATGCACAATTTCTTATCTAACAGGAATAACCCCAATAACTTGAAGGAGCGACTAGGAAGTGATAGGAAGGTAAGGCAAATTGGGTAAGCTTTACCATTGCCAGGAAAAATGATTCTTCTGCTTGTAAGTTCAGATGCATCCTTCGATACATTCGGTGTATAAGAGGCACCCAAATCTCCACCCGCTTTTAGGGGGGAATATTATACTCTGGAAAATATGGTACCTTTCAAGGAACATCTCAATTCTTTGTAAATTAAGGAATTGCCTTAGGTCCATTTCTTTTCTTCATCTGAAGCAGACTTACATTATGTTGTCCCCCAAAATTGATGCAGAAAAATATATATCAGCCAAACAATTTCTATCAAGATCAGCAACCACCATAAACACAAAGATATTCTGAAATATGCACCAAGTTTCTGGATGATAAATTTCCAAATGAGGTCTGAGCAGGGTATTTACTTAGAAAAAATATCTGATTAAATATTGATCTCTAATAATGTAGGTTGCTATGAAAATTCTGCACTTTACATAAGTAATAAAACATCCCAAGACTTCCTCCAATTTCATAGCCTTAGCCTCATATT
This sequence comes from Thamnophis elegans, assembly GCF_009769535.1. Taxonomy (NCBI): domain Eukaryota; kingdom Metazoa; phylum Chordata; class Lepidosauria; order Squamata; family Natricidae; genus Thamnophis; species Thamnophis elegans. The sequence goes on along the minus strand of NC_045555.1, from coordinate 7,507,445 downwards.
ATTTAGAAAATGACATTCTTCTCATCATTTTTTTGGTGAAATTGTTAAGAAACACATCTTGGAAAATCTTGCTATCAGTTATTGATCCTGTCATCAGTTATTGTCCCAATAAGATCTTCCTTGAAAGATAAAAGGATAGAATATTAAAGGAATATTGTGTTTAATTGCCTTTAACCCTTTTTGGTTTTTCAGATACAGAAAAATGCACCAAGTGTCCAGATGATAAATATCCAAATGACAAAAGAGTCAGATGTATCCCAAAAGTTATAACATTCCTGTCTTATGAAGAACAAAAATTATGAAGGCTTTCCTGGCCAGGAATCTGCCTGGGGCCTTCAATGAAGCCAAGCTGATCATCTTCAGAATGCTAGTCTTCTGCAGTGTCTGGGTGACTTTTGTGCCCGCCTACGTGAGCACCAAAGGGAGATACATTGTGGCTGTGCAGGTCTTCTCCATCCTGGCCTCCAGTGTTGATTTGCTGGGCTGCAGCTTCATTCCCAAGTGCTACATTATCCTTCTGAGGCCAGACCTAACACAAAGGAACATCTCACATCCAGAACAAATGTAAAAATATGAGGCACAACACCAGTATGATAGTTAAAGATTTGTAAAAAGTTGCTTTTATTTGAAATAAGACATTAATTAATTCCATTTAGATAGTATGTGGAAGTCAGAGGAAATGTTTCCAAAGGGAAAATGGTTGAATGACTGTGATTCTTGTAACTCCCTTCCCTTTCATTTCAATAAAACTTGCTAAAGAGGTCTATTGGTAACTGTGGTCTTTTTACAATTGCCAAAGTGTAGGATGCCACAGTCCCTGAGCTGGCTGTCTACCAATAACTGGGATTGAACCTTAGTCCATTCCATAGCTTAATCTGGCAACTCTTCCTTTATTGTTAAAAGAACAAATAGGGATTCTCAATCGAAAACATGCTTTAGAGGAGTGTCAGAACAGTTTAGTGAGGTCCACTGTCAGCTACTCCAACATATAAACCCCTCAGCCTCAAATGCTAAGGGCAGCTCCCTTAGTGTGCAGAGAAGAGCAACAGAGATGATCAGGGAGCTGGGGGCTAAACCATATGATAATTGATTGAGGGACTGGATATGTTTAGTCTAATGAAGAGAAGGACTACAAGGCAAGGGTGATATACTCCCGATTCAGTCCTATTCACCCAAATTGGTAGTAAAAATGCTAGTATTCACCCGAACCATTAGGAAAAAAATGCTTTAAAAAGTTTTTTAAAAGTTCAGACAATCAGCTGTGCTTTGGAACTTTTTAAAAACTTTTTTTAGCATTTTTAACTAAATGACCACTAGATGGCAGCAAAGAGTTAGATTTTTTTTTCAGCAGCTTCATCCCTGGCATATAGAAGAAAAGATGTCTTCCATCACATTTGCACCTGCCATTTTGACTTTTTTGACCTTATTGAGGACACTTTCCCATTGTTGTCAGGCTTGGAGACCCACACCCTCAGTTTTGGCCCCTATGACTTGGGATTGTAGTCCGACAGCAGTCCCAGAGCTGCTCTGATTGAGATTCTAACAAAATCAGTCTTAATACATGAGCTTGATTGGCTTGGGGCAGGAATCGGCTCTGCCTGCGGGTGTATTTTTTTCTCTGGATCAAATGATTCCTTTCAAGCAGCCACTTTTCAAATAGGTTTGTTAGGATTTTCCCCCCTGCAGATAATTAAACTGCATTTACTTCACAAATAACCCTAACCAAGCAATTAGATGAAGCAAGATGAGGAGATGCTCACAGCTCTTGTCACAAACGGAGGGTCTGGCTCAGTAGTCATTCAGCTGATCGGGAAAGGTCGTGCAGGCACCATACGCTGTACGGACGTATACAATTGGCCTGTTTGCCACAAAAAATGGTAAGGAACGGCCCACCATTCTGGTACGGTAGCCGCTGCTCCCAGCTATCACCAGTACGCCATACCGAGCCATACCGCCTGGTACCCACCACTGGTCTGGCTGCATTTGGGTGCTTGATGAAAAACAGCGTGGAAAATTTACCCTCCTCAAGTAGGAAGGGCCATCGAGGGTTAAACAGAAAGCATGATAATACTGTACAGGTAGTCCTCCACTTATGACTGCAAGGGAGCCTGCCCATGACAGACAGAGGTTTGCAACAGTCCAATATTGGAGTGACTCCCACGCAGAAGAGCCGGTCGATTCATTTCCCAAAGCCCTTGAAGGCCGGAGAAAAAGCCACGGGTAGAAACTCAGGGAAGAGAGATGCAACCGGGAGTAATTTTCTGACAGGGAGAGCCATTAATCAGGGGAAGAGATTGCATCCTGGAAGTTGTGTTTCTCCTTTAGGGAAAATGTCATATTCTGCCTTTTTAATGTTTCCCAAAATATTTCATCCTTCTAGGAGAGGGGTGGGGGCCAACTTTCTACCTAAGATATGGAGTCAAAGGCTTTGGCTCTAAGGGGCTGCTGAATAAACGCCAGAAAACACCTAGAGGCGCAATAGCCAGCCCCCACCCCCACCCGATGACCCCCGTTTTTGGTTTCAGGAGGCTTCAGGGAGGCCTGGTAGGCTCAAAACAGGGCAGAGGAGTGTGTGTACATGCGGCACCCACCACCACCACCCCAGCCCATTTTGGGTTCCATGGGGCTTCAGGAGGGCTTGCTAGGCCCAAAATAGGGCTTATGGGGTCAGGTACATGCGCTGGGAGAACACGGGGGGAGCACAGGGGGTCGCATGCATGTGTGGGGGGATGGGAGAGTACGGGGAGTGAACGCATGCACAGGGGGGCAGGGCACATTGCATTATGGGTGTGGCTGCGATATCGACACATGAGGTTATATGAAAGGAAGAAGTACTCAGAAGTGATTTCTCTTGATCTGGTTTTTTATTTTACATTTCCAAAACGTGGCATTTTAACAGGGGTGTGTAGACTTTCTTGGCTAAATACTGAAGAAAAAAAGGATTAAGTAATCCAACTCTTATACACATAGTGATGCTGACCTTAATATTTAAGTAGCTACTCAAATCCCTTAAGACTCTCCTAGAAAATGTACCGATTTCCCACTTTTCCTGAGCCTTTCTAAAATATCCAATAAATGGTTACAGCAATGTTTCCTGTAAGAGAGATTTCTGATTGTTGTAGTAGAAATAGCAACACTGAATTTATACACAGAAAGGTATTTTCAGTACATGAAGGCATTTTTAATATTTTTCAATTGAGGAAAAACTTTCAAGTAAAAAAATCAGTGGGCCAATTTCTCTCTGGTCCTCGTATTTACAACAACACAAAACAGTGGAAGGAGGAGCTCCTGAAGCAAAACTTTCATCTTGTCAATAACAAGGCAGAACTCTGCAGAGAGCCTGAGAAGTAGAAGAGGAGGGGAGACATTCTCTGGTGGCAGCCCTGACTTGGGCAAAGGGTAAAACTAAACCACCTAGCAAGGAAGGGAAAGGGAGTGCCAGGAATTTTTAGGTAGTTTTCATTTTAAACAGGTTGGATGGTTCAAGGGAAAACTGGGGGGAGGGCGGGGGACTAATTTCGCTCTTGTCTTCCTCTTTTACAGAATCATCTAATTGGAGGAAAATTTGAACAACAGGAATATCGAAGCCTGCTCTGCAGTTTTCTGGAGCAAGCTCAACAAACCCAAGGATGCAAATTATACTTGAGTTTTGATATTTCACAAAAGGAAATTTTTGGATGAGTCTATGCAGACGGACAAGCTCAGAAAAGACAAGCTCAGAAATCAAGGTTGGAGTTAAGCTACATAACTACTTTGCCGAAACCGCGAAATGAATTGAAGCCACCAATCGGAAATGTAGGTAAAAAAATTAACGGGCCAATTTCTCTCTGGCCCTCGGATTTAAAGCAACACAACATGGAAGAATGAGGAGCTCCTGAAAACGGATCCCCAGCTTGGGAGTAACAATCCAGAACTCTACAGGGAGCTTGAGAAGAAGGAGAGGAGGCGAGACATTCTCTGGCAGCAGCCCTGACTTGGGCTAAAGGGTCAAACTAAACCACTTAGCAAGGAAGGGAAAGGGAGTGCTGGGTATTTTTAGGTAGTTTTAATTTTAAATAGGTTGGATGGTTTGAGGGAAAACCAGAGTGGGCTAATTTCACTCTTTTCTTCCTCTTTTACAGAATAATGGAATTGGAGGAAGAACTAAAATGTGAGAAGGAAGAATATAGGAGCCTCCTCTGCAGAGTTCTGGAGCAAGCTGGGGAGAAAAGGGAGCTCCTCATTCAGAATAAAACACTGCAAGAACAACTGGACATTCTTTAAACTTCAGTCTTATTTCCTAGAAGCCATAATTTATAGGAATTCAATGTTATTTGAGACCATGGTGGACAAACGCGTGGTCCTCAAGGCCGAAGTGGAGAAACTGAAGTTGAGCTCAGACGAGGCCAACATCATCAAGACCTTCAGGGACCGGCTGAGGAGGTGAGGAGCCCTTAGGCAGGAGGGGGGAGGGGGGATAGCTGAATATTAGACTGGGGAGGCCACATTTGAAGACCGGCTATTAAATCTTCCCTTCTGATCCTTCCAGGGCAAGAGAATCCATCCCCCTCCCCTCTCCCCTTTTTCCTTCTTCTCCCCCTCCCTTCCCCCTCCCTCCTCCCCCTCCTCTTCCTCCCCCTCCCCTTCTTGGCCTTCCTTCCCCCATTTTCCCTTCGTCCCCTCCCCCTCTCCCCTCCTTTCCCTCCCTCTCCTCTCCCCTCCCCTCCCCTCTCCTTTCCCTCCTTATCTCTGCCTCCATCACAGCCAGCCATCCCTGGAAAGGCCTCCTCGCTCAACTTCCTGAGGGTCACGCAAGACTCCACCATGGTTTTGTTTGGTCCAGTTGTTTCTGTTTTTTTTTTTTGTTGTTGTTGTTTTGTTGCTAAGGTATGGCTCCCATTGTTATCAAATATTGGAATAAAATTGCAAATGAAAAGCTTGCCAGGGGCCAAAAGAAACATTGCAGGAGCAGAGAAGAAAAGTGTTTCTCTAAAGATCACCTGGCACACTCTGAAGAGAAAGCCACCTCCTCTCTACCAGAAAAAGGAAGGAATGAGGAGCTCCTGAAAGAAAATTCCCAGCTTGCGATTTCCAACGCAGAACTCTGCAAGGAGCTGGAGAAGAAGGAGAGGAGGTGAGACATTCTCTGGTAGCAGCCCTGACTTGGGCTAAAGGGTAAAACTAAACCACTTAGCAAGGAAGGGGAAGGGAGTGCCGGGGATTTTTAGGCAGTTTTTATTTTAAATAGGTTGGATGGTTTGAGGGAAAACCAGAGGGGGCTAATTTCGCTCTTGTCTTCCTCTTTTACAGAATAATGCAATTGGAGGAAGAGCTGCAGTTTGAAAAGGAAGAATACCGGAGCCTCCTCTGCAGAGTTCTGGAACAAGCTGGGGAGAAAAGGGAGCTCCTCATTAAAAGGCTGGAAGAACAACTGGGCAGGTAAGAAATTTATAGAAGAATCCATCCATCCATCCATCCATAATTTCTTCTCTTTCTCTTCATAATTTACAGGAATGCCATGATCTTCGAGACCATGGTGGAGGAACACGTGGCCCTCAAGGCCGAAGTGGAGACACTTCGGCAGGAAAACGGAAGGTTGAGCTGGGAGAACGCCTTCTTAACCAAGACCTTCAGGGACTGCAGGAAAGCTGCAGGAACAACTGGATAGGTAAGAAATTTATAGAAGAATCCATCCATCCATCCATCCTTCCTCTTTTACAAAATAATAGAATTGGAAAAAGAACTTAAATGTGAGAAGGAAATATATAGGAGCCTCCTCTGCAGAATTCTGGAGTAAGGGGGGGGGGGGGAGAAAAAGGAGCTCCTCATTAAAAGGCTAGAAGAACAACTGGACAGGTAAGAAATTTCTATCATCTATCTATCTATCTATCTATCTATCTATCTATCTATCTATCTATCTATCATGAGAGAACTAATTTCTTCACTTTCTCTTCATATTTACAGGAATTCCATCATCTTTGAGACCATGGTGGAGGAACGTGTGGCCCTCAAAACCGAACTCTGCAAGGAGCTGGAAAAGAAGGAGAGGAGGTGAGACATTCTCTGGTAGCAGCCCTGACTTGGACAAAGGGTAAAACTCAACCACTTAGCAAGGAAGGGAAAGGGAATGCCGGGGATTTTTAGGCCGTTTTAATTTTAAATAGATTGGATGGTTTGAGGGAAAACCAGAGGGGGCTAATTTCGCTCTTGTCTTCCTCTTTTACAGAATAATGCAATTAGAGGAAGAACTAAAATGCGAGAAGAAGGAATATCGGAGCCTCCTCTGCAGCGTTCTGGAGCAAGCTGGGGAGGAAAAGGAGCTCCTCATTAAAAGGCTTGAAGAACAATTGGACAGGTAAGAAATTTATAGAAGAATCCATCCATCCATCCATCTATCTATGAGAGAACTAATTTCTTCTCTTTCTCTTCATAATTTACAGGAATGCCATCTTGTTTGTGACCATGGTGGAGGAACATGTGGCCCTCAATGTCGAAGTGGAGACACTTCTGCAGGGAAACCGGAGGTTGAGCGGGGAGAAGGCCTTCTTAACAAAGACCTTCAGGGACCGGCTGAGGAGGTGAGGAGCCCTTAGGCAGGAGCGGGGAGGGGGGAATAGCTGAATCTTAGACTGGGGAGGCCACATTTGAAGACCGGCTATTAATTCTCCCCTTCTGCTTCTTCCAGAGCAAGAGAGTCCCTCACCCGACCACCTTTGTGAGGGACATCACGCGGGAAAGGAGAGGACCAGGAGGAAGACTTGGAGAAGCTTCCTCCCCTCCCCAATTCCTCCCCTCCCCCTCCCCCTCCTCTTCCTCCCCCTCCCCTTCTTGGCCTTCCCCCCATTTTCTCTTCCTCCCCTCCCCCTCTCCCCCCCTTTTCCTCCCTCTCCCCTCCCTTCTCCTTTCCCTCCTTATCTCTGCCTCCATCACATCCAGCCTTCTCTGGAAAGGCCTCCTCGCTCAACTTCCTGAGGGTCACGCAAGACTCCCCCATGGTTTTGTTTGGTCCAGTTGTTCCTGTTTTTTTTTGTTTTTTTTTTGTTGTTGTTGCTCTCTGCCTCTGACGCACAGTCCTTGTCTGGGTTTTCTTCAGCTCCCAGGACTGGCCCATGTTTCTCCTCAACTTCCTCTCTCTCCGATTCTTATTGCCAGCTGTCCAGTTGTTCCTGATTTTTTGTTGTTGTTGTTTGTTGTTGTTGTTATTTTTGATTTATTTTAATAAAGTTAATTTTACGTTAAATTCTGGAATTGTCCCATGGCCTTCTTGCACCTGCCGATTTTTGTTTTTGATTGTTCTATGTTTCTTTAATAAATTGTTATTACTAAATCATTATTGTCAGTCCCATCTTTGGCTTTCTATTACTTCCACAAAACAGGGCAAAAGAGAGAAGCCCTGGAAATGCAAATAATTCAGGCAATGAGACAGGACCTGCAATATAGGAGTGAGTGAAATAAGAAGAAAGAAGGAGAGTTTTATAACTGCAAATGGAAGGAATGTAAAGCCAGCACACTGAGGGACTTACCGTGCACTGAAATGCTTCTCATGGCTGCCCCCAATCCAGAAAGGGCGTCTCCCTCTCTTTTACAGAATAATGGAATTGGAGGAAGAGCTGAAATGTGAGAAAGAACAATATAGGAGCCTCCTTTGCAGAGTTCTGGAGCAAGCTGGGGAGAAACAGGAGCTCCGCATTCAAAATAAAAAAATGCAGGAACAACTGGACAGGTGAAAATATATAGAAGGGAATCTATTTATCTATCTATCTATCTATCTATCTATCTATCTATCTATCTATCTATCTATCTATCTATCTATCTCCCGAGATAACTAATTTTTGTCTGCTCTTCATAATTTACAGGAATTCCATGCTGTTTGGGACCATGGTGGAGGAACGCATGGCCCTCAAGGCGGAAATCGAAAAGCTACGAAAGGAAAACCTGAAGTTGAGCGAGGAGAAGGCCAACATAATGAAGAACTTCAGGGACAGGCTGAAGAGGTGAGAAGCACTTAGGCAGCAGCCGTCACTAAAGGAGGTAGATGACAATTATTTCTTCAAACAACTGAGAACTGACATTCCAGGCAACATGGCTTCAGGCACGCGTGCCATTGACACTTAGACAGCAGCCCTGACTAAGGGAGGGATGTGACAATTATTTCTTGGAACAGCTTAGAAATACAGAAATACAATGATATTTAGATCAATAGTCACAGAACGAATTGAACTACAGGGAAAAATTGACAACCTCAGAATGAAGAGCGTCACTTTAGCAGAAGAGAAAGAGGCCATGCTGAAGAACTTCAGAGAAAGGCTGAGCAGGGGAGAAATCTTTAGACAGCAGCCCTGATTTTCTCTTCCAGAATTTGATATGAATTCCTCCATAGCCTGAGATAAAATTTCAGTGGATGTTCCGGGATGATGTAACATTATTATCTGTGCCAGGTAGCACTCTTCAGTAATTGGCCAAATACTGAAAGTAATATCCGCCTCCTATACCAAAAAAACGTATAAGCCTTATTCACTTTTAATCCTACATCTGCAAATCTAGAACTAAATCTCATGGAAGTGAATGGGATTTTTCAAAGATATGTATACAAGAAGCATTTTAACACACACACTTCCTGCTGCCCAAAAATATTTATCTGCTTTTGGAGTTGCCATTGTGGTTAACTAAGAATAGTTGGTTGTAGGTCTAAATTTCTCTCTAACCTCTTGGTTTTTCTAGAGAGAAAGAACCGAGGAAGAACTCCTGGTGACTGATGTACAGAGACCAGCTGGCACCACCTAATAGTACAGAGTCAATTATAAAACCAGAAGACAAGAGAGAACCTCTTGAAGACATGAAACCTCCAATGCTGCCATATAAACCGGAGAAGGAATGGTTGGAAGCTTCTGTGGAGAACCTCAAAGCCAAGGAGCCCACAGAATCTGGGCAAAATGTCCAGGAATGGCTTCTCTGTGAAGCCTAGGAGAGGCTTCTTCTGAGCCTCCAAGAGACTGCCTGGCAGGATGGCTTCTGGCATCCATGGTCATCCTTCAAAAGGAAGGTCCTGGAGGTTCCATCTGGTTGGCTGGATGCATCCAGAAGTCTTCTCCAAGAAAAAGAGACAGAAACGTCTCATTGAAATGTGCAGAAATGGCTGGAAGGATCTCTTCAAGTCATTCAACTGAAGACTCTATTAGAGGTCAACACACCATGGCTTGAGATGATTTCCCCCTGAGGGGATCCTTTGATGGGAAGTGAGGGATCTCCTCTCCTTTTTCCAACCCATCCATCACTGAAATAGCTTTTCCTCTTGCCTGTTTGTCTGCTGTTACTCCTGCCTTTGAGGTCTCAATGGAGATGGATATGACTCTCCTTCCAGGTCATGTCCAGTTGCTTGCTAGGACATCAGATTTGGCTCGGAATGATTCTCATCAACTCCCTGATAACAATAAAGAAAAGCCCATTAAAATGTAAGAATGAGAGATCCATCTATGTGAATATTTGTGGTTTTGCATTCCTGCACGGGGTAGAGGGTTGGACTAGATGATCGTGAAGGGGCCTTTCACGGCTTACATTCTGTGATGCACTGAATGTCTGCAATACAGGCAGTCCTTGACCTATGACCATTCATTTAGCAACGGTGGAAAGTTATGACTAAGCTGAAAAGGGCCACTTAGAAGCAGGGCATTAGTGTCCCTGCACTCACATGATTGCAATCCAGGCACTTGGCAACTGACTCACACTGACAATAGTTGCAGCATCCCAGGGTTACGTGGTGACCAAATGCAATCTTCTCAGGGGCTTCCAACAGGCAAAGTCAACAGGGAAGCCAGTGGGGGCGGTTGCCAGGCATGGTCAGGTGACGTCCCACTGTTTCTTTCCTAATAATAAACCAGAATTTGAGAAAAAATTAAAATTAGTAATTTAGTAAAATTAGAAAATGAAAATTAGAAAATTTATCCTAAATAAACAAAGAGAGAAACTAAAGAAAGGGAGAAGCACCCTGGAATTAAGGAGAAACCTCCAACCAGTGAGGAGAATTCACCAGTGGAACAGAAGTCGCCTCCAGAAGTTGTGGGGGCTCCTTCACTGGAGGTTTTGAAGAAGAGACCAGACAGTCCTTGTCTGAGATGATCTAGGTTCTCCTGCTTGAGCGGGGGGGCTGGACTAGAAGACCTCCAGGGTCTCTTCCAGCTCTCTTCTATTCTATTCTACTGTAGAGGAGTTGGCCTGAGACACAACCGGTGCCCTATTTTCTGGGCTGCTCCCTCAGGAAGATCACGTCCGTTAACACAGAAAGGCCCCTAAGAATTTCAGGAGTTGGTACATTCCAACGACTCTCTGCCTGCCTAGGACCCCCCTGTCCAAGTGGATCAGACCGAAGAAGCTGCTGGGAGGAGCAGCAAAAACTCTCAGCTAATGAAAAATAAACCCCGTTGCCATGACTACGTTTCCAGGCATCCATCTTGAGGTTGTCAAAGAGAGAATAGAATAGAATAGAATTTAGGATAGGATAGGATGTAGGATGTAGGATGTAGGATGTAGGATAGGATAGGATAGGATAGGATAGGATAGCATTGGATAGGATTGGATAGGATTGGATAGGATGTAGGATAACATAGGATAGAACAGAATAGAATAGAAATGAATAGAATAGAATTTAGGATAGGAAAGGATAGAATAGAAAATAGAATAGAATAGAAGATAGGATAGGATAGAATAGAAAATAGAATAGAATAGAATTTAGGATAGCAAAGGAAAGGATAGAATAGAAAATAGAATAGAAGATAGGATAGGATAGGATAGGATAGGATAGGATAGGATGGAAAATAGAATAGAATAGAATTTAGGATAGGAAAGGATAGAATAGAAAATAGAATAGAATAGAAGATAGGATGGGATAGAATAGAAAATAGAATAGAATAGAATTTAGGATAGCAAAGGAAAGGATAGAATAGAAAATAGAAGATAGGATAGGATAGGATAGGATAGGATAGGATAGGATAGGATAGAAAATAGAATAGAATAGAATTTAGGATAGGAAAGGATAGAATAGAAAATAGAATAGAAGATAGGATAGGATAGGATAGAAAATAGAATAGAATAGAATTTAGGATAGGAAAGGATAGAATAGAAAATAGAATAGAAGATAGGATGGGATAGGATAGGATAGGATAGGATAGGGAATAGAACAGAACAGAATAGAATAGAATAGAGGATAGCATAGCATAGCAATAGGATAGGATAGAATAGAATGTAGGATAGAATAGGATAACTTTATTGTCACTTTAAATGTACATTAATCGGCATACTGTTCTGACCCTACCTTTGCAGAGTCTAGAAACAGAAAAAGTAAGAGCCCCTCTTTATTTACATATTGGGAATTAACTGCATTCACCAACAGAAAGTCCAGGCAAGAAGTCCTGCAAGTAGGTTGAGCAAGAGGCTGGATTAGAAGACCTCCAAGGTCCCTTCCAGCTCTCTTCTCTTCTCTTCTCTTCTCTTCTCTTCTCTTCTCTTCTCTTCTCTTCTCCTCTCCTCTCTTCTCTTCTCTTCTAGAGGAGGAGGCCTCACACAACCGGATCCCCATTTTCTGGGTTGTTCCCTCAGGAAAATGAAGGCCATTAACACATAACGACCCCTAAGAATTTCAGGAGTTGGTACATTCCAACGACTCTGCCATGACTACGTTTCCAGGCATCCATCTTGAAGTTATTAAAGAGAGAATAGAATAGAATAGAGTGGAGTGGAGTAGGATAGGACAGGATAGGATTGGATAAGTTTATTGCCACTTTAAATGTACACTAATCAGTATACATTAAAATGAAATTTTGTTGCATAGAGCTCTCAGAGGGTTTCCACCTCCAATATACACTACATAAATGTGACTGACTAACTAACTAACTAACTAACTCACTCACTCACTCAATCAATCAATCAATCAATCAATATGATGTTTATACCCACACAGACACCTATATTATATGACACAGAGATATAACCCGGTCTAGTTCAGATCTGTACATGTACGTGGCGAGAAAAACGAATCCTGAGTTTGCCAGACGGAGGGAATAAAGCCAGAGTCATTCAACTGCCATACCTCACAGGGTACAGACATGGCAGGTAATTACATCCGGCGTATGAAGAGGTAGCTGAAGCCCAACAACAGAGGTAGGAGACAAGGGAATCCAATCCAATTATTATCTCCTTAGCGTTAGCAGCAATTGTGAAGAGTTTAGGTGCCAGAAGTATCAGCTGGCACCTAATATTTGACAGGAAAGATGATGGTCATTAAGTTTGTGTTTCTAAAGATGTCTGTTTTTTTTCCCAGTGGTTCCAGAGATGCAGCCCTCCCTTGGGCCATGGGGACACCCTGAAGTATGTAACCTATAGCTACAAGACTCGATAGGAGATGAGCCATGAAGGTAAACAGGCTCTTTGGGGTTAACTGGGCAGGAGGGATTTCCCTGTGCTCAGCTCAAATGTCCTTATCATCTTCCTTTGTTTTTCAGCCAATAACATTACATGGGGGCCACTTGCCCCCCGATAGAGCCAGGGTGTCCTCCTCAGCGGTGCAACACCCCCTGTCCCCCCCACCAGGTAAGCAATCTAAATCTTCTGGGGAAGGTTTTGAGTGTCCATTACTGAGTATGTCATAATAGGACAAGCAGAAGCTCAGTGTGAAGGTGGGGATAGGGGAGGGTAAGTGAGAGAATATATAAGTCTATTCACACCTGCTTTTTTTTTTTTTTTTTACTTTTCCAGACTTCTAAAACACCAGGGGGAGAATTGCTGCGGAGTGTGAAGGAGAAGAATGGCACGCAAGTCACATTGTGTCTAAAAATATTTAATATATATAAAATTTATTCCGGGAAATGTTCAAAATGATATTGTCTGAGTAATGCTTGGAAAATAAGCTGGGAATCCCAACAGGTGAATTTCCTTTTTCAAGAGAGCCTCCCTTGGCGATTACCTATTTTATCTCGTATGCTAACAAACAAGGCCCTGCCTTGGCAAATGATGAAGCAACTCCTTGGCATATATTATATTGACAGCTAGGCATGTGTGAGAAGTGAAAACTTTTCCTATATCCTGCATCCGTACCTCTACTTTGCTCCTGGAAATCAGTTTGATGTGGTTTGCAATTTTGTGGAAGGTATCAGAAGAAAAGCTTTTACAGCTAAAGGCACCTTGGTAGTATAAAAACAGTGGATATGGAAGGTCTACACATCTCTGTTAAAATGCCCGGATTTTGATATGTAGAACAAATCATCCCAAGATAAATCTCTTCATTTCCCTCCATCTTTAACGTAATATATAAGCTATACAATTCAATTGAAAAATGGAAATCGTTTAGGAGGAAAAATTACAATACAAAACTTACAACAACATGGCTGCATAAAGATGCCACCTTTAAACCCATCCTTTGTTGAAACACCTTTTGATTTTATGAGAGCATCCAGTCTTTTGGCCTTAGAGCCTCGCTGCAGGGCACATCTTGCCTTGGAAATCTTTGCCCACTCTTCCTTACAAAAAGGTTCCAAAATTGTAAGACTGGGGAGGGGGGAGTCTTCTCCTGTGCCTAGCTCTCTTCCATTCCCCTCCCAGGTCCCCAATTGGATTCAGAGCCTGAACCAAATTTTTTGATCTTCTTCTTGTGCAGCCATTGTTTTGTGTTTCATTTGGAGGTCTGGTTTGGGTCCTTGTGGCATCAAAAGGGGAAATTCCTCTCCATCTTCAGCATTTTAGCAGAGGCCGGAAGGTTTTATGCTGAAATTGACTGATACTTGGAACAGTTCACAATTCCCTCCATCCTGGCTAGAACCCCAGTTCCTGCTGAAGAAAAGCAGCTCCAAAGCATAAGGTTGCCACCACCATGCTTCACTGTGAGCGTGGTGATTTTGATGGTTCATAAGTGTTAGAAGAAATATCCATCCGGTTCATTTCCAAGAAAGACACTGGAAACATGTAGGCTGAATGAAAAGATGGTTTATTGATGGACAGGAACACATGGGTTTGAAGTCCTGGGCAGCTGACCAAATGGATGGAGAGTGAGAAGTAGTTATACCCTCTCTTGAGCTTTGAACTTGAGCTTCCTGTTCCTGCGGCAAGAGCATGTATTCTATTGGTTGCTGTCAGACTCCCAAGGGACTATGCAGGGGTCATAGCTGATTTTGTAGGTTATCTGAGTCAAGCTTGATTGAAACCTGGGCTGATACAATGCAGTTTCTATTGTGGCTGAATGGCCCTGAAGGACAATCCCATCATCCTGGAGCTGAAGATCTTTTGTCTTGTAGATAGGATTGTCAAATATCTCTTGGGGGCAGGGAGTTGAAGCTGTATGTTCCTGTCTTTAGAAACATGTTTCTCCTTTAGGGAAAATATAATATTCTGCCCCTGTCAGCTGCATTGAGAAGAGCCAAATATTTCATTCTTCTAGGGGAGGTGTGTGTGCTAACTTTCTACATAAGATTTGGAGACCAAGGCTTTTGCTGTAAGAGGCAACTGAATAAATGTCAGAAAACCCTTACTCAACAGCTGAACTTTACAGAGTTTTAATTAATTAATCCCCTTAATTAATTTTCACATATTTAATGACTACAATTTAACATCACTTTAAATGTGATCAGTGAATTCTGAAGACAGCCAGATTCTTCCTCCTAAGAGGGTGTGAACACTTATATAACCAAATCATTTGTGTTTTTTTTTAATTTTGATTTTACCCCTTCAAAGGTTTCAGCTTGTTTTCCAATTTGAATTGTACATCTTATATGTATATTAAAGGAGGAAGTACTCAGAAGTGATTTGTCTTGGTCTGATTTTTTATTTTACATTTCCAAAACCTGGCATTTTAACAGGGGTGTGTAGACTTTCTTTGCTAAATACTGAAGTAAAAAAGCATTAAGTAATCCAACTCTTATAAGCATAGTGATGCTAACCTTAATATTTAAGTACCTAATCAAATCCCTTGAGATTATTCCGGAGGTGTATCTAAAGTCCATGAACATGTACTGATTTCCTACTTTTCCTGAGCCTTTCTAAAATACCCAATAAATGGTTAAAGCAATGTTTCCTGTAAAGAGAGATTTCTGATTGTTGTAGTAGAAATAGCAACGCTGAATTTACACACACTAAAAAACAAACAAAACAACAGAAAGGTATTTTAAATACATAAAGGCATTTGTAATATTTTTCAATTGAAGAAAAATTTTGATCATTCAAGTAAAAAAAAATAAATCAAGGGGCTAATTTCTCTCTGGTCTTTGTCTTTGCAGCATCAGAAGGAGGAGGAATGAGGAGCTCCAGAAAATGGATCCCCAGGTTGCTACTAAGACCCCAGAACTATGCAGAGAGCTTGAAAAGAAGGAGAGGAGGTGAGACAAATCCTTTAAGACGGTTGGAAGAAATAACCATTTGGCTCAGTTCTAAGCTGGTAGAAAGACACTGGAAACATGGAGGCTGATTGGAGGGATGGTTTATTGATGAACAGAACCATCACCTGTCCTGGGTCAGCTGACCACATGGAGTGGAGAGTGAGGGGGTTTTATACTCTCTCTGGGCTTTGAACTTGAGCTTCCTGTTCCTGTGCAAGAACATGCATTCTACTGGCTGTTGTAGGGGTCAAAGCTAACTTTGTAGGTGCTGATGCAATGAAGGGAGTTGTTGGGCAATTCCGATTGTGGCTGAAGGCTAATCCTACCTTTGTTCAGAGTATCCTTTCTAAATATGCATTTCTAAAAGTTGGCCCCTTAGTTTCTACTTGGGGCAGAGAGCTGAGGCTCTGAATTTCTGTCCTGAGAAACAGGTTTCTCCTTTAGGGAAAATAATTATCTCTGGTCCTCGTATTTACAGCAACCCAACCCAGAAGAATGAGGAGCTCCTGAAACAAAATTCCCAGCTTGTGATTACCAACGCAGAACTCTGCAGGCAGCTGGAGGAGAAAGAGAGGAGGTGAGACATTCTCTGACAGCAAACCTGACTTAGGCAAAAGGGCAAAACTAAATCACTTAGCAAGTTAGGGAAAGGAAGTGCCGGGTATTTTTAGGTAGTTTTAATTTTAAACAGGTTGCATGGTTCGAAGGAAATGCGGAGGGGGCTAATTTCGCTCTTGTCTTCCTCTTTCACAGAATCATGGAATTGGAGGAACAGCTAAAATTCGAGAAGGAGGAATATCGGAGCCTCCTCTGCAGAGTTCTGGAGCAAGCTGGGGAGAAAAGGGAGCTCCTCATTCTAACCAAAAAGCTGCAGGAACAACTGGACAGGTAAGAAATTTATAGAAGAATCCATCTATCCATCCATCCATCCATCCATCCATCCATCCATCCATAATTTCTTCTCTTTCTCGTCATAATTTACAGGAATGCCGTCATCTTTGAGACCATGGTGGAGGAACGCGTGGCCCTCAAGGCCGAAGTGGAGACACTTCGGCAGGAAAACTGGAGGTTGAGCGGGGAGAACGCCTTCTTAACGAAGACCTTCAGGGACCGGCTGAGGAGGTGAGGAGCCCTTAGACAGGAGGGGGGAGGGGGGAATAGCTGAATCTTAGACTGGGGAGGCCACATTTGAAGACCGGCTATTAATTCTCCCCTTCTGCTTCTTCCAGAGTAAGAGAGTCCCTCACCCGACCACCTTTGTGAGGGACATCACGCGGGAAAGGAGAGGACCAGGAGGAGGACTTGGAGAAGCTCCCGAGGAAACCGACCATTGATGGAAACATCAGCTGGGAGCTTCAAGTAGAGGGAGCTGCCTCCTCCTCTTCTCCCCTCCTCCCCTCCCCCTTCCTCCTCCTCTCCCCCTCCTTCTCCTTCCCCCTACTTCCCCCCCTCCCCTTTCCATCCTCCCCTTCTACCCCTCCTCCTGCCCGTTCTCCCTCTCCCTCCCCTCTCCCCCTCCTTTCCCTCCTCATCACCAATGAGAACAGATTCTCTGTCTCCACCATGTCCAGCCATCCCTGAAAAGGTCCCCTCACTCAACTTCCAGAGGATCACGCAAGACTCCACCTGTTGTTCCTGTTGTTCCTGTTTTTTTTCTTATTTTTGTTCCTTTTGTTATTGTTCTTAATACATTTTTTATTTTTATTATCATCCTTATTGTCAGTGTTATTTGATTAGTGCTGGAAATGACCAGTCCTTGAATGACCAAATAGTGTTTCAACAGTTGTTCCAGCCGTTACTGTCGTTTATGTCATTTATGTCATTACTGTTGTTACTTATTATTGTTGTTATTAATAAAAAAATTAATTTTATCATAATTGTTGTCACTGTTATTTGATCAGTGCTGGAAATGACCAGTCCTTGAATGACCGGGCTATTCAACAGGGTTTCATCTCTGCCCTTTTGTCTTATCCCTTCACAAGTGTGCAGCAGGAGACCCCAAAGCAATGGGATTGCTGTTGTGGTAGCAGAGGTCTGTTCTGACACTTTCCTGTCCCTACGGGAGAGCCCACTCCCGAGCCAGGAGATCTACAACAGTGACGAGTAGCTCCTGAGTCCCACTGAGAAGATATGGTTGGATCTATCGCTCATCCATCCACACCCCATACAGCCTGCCAAAGAACGAAACACACACAGGAATCTGTGGGACTTTGTAGGAGCTTCCTAATGTGGACATCTAGATGGAGGAGTCCCTGTCAGCTGCATCGAGACGAGCCAAAGGAAGTTGTCCTTCCTCCCACAACCGTCACTGGGAATATGGATTTCTCTGGTAGAGAAGATGGTCCAGCAAGGCATCTGAATGGCCAAGTGTATTCTGTTAGTTATCCTGGAGGTTGTGACCAAGTGTGAGATTGTGCAGGAGCTGGAGATTCTTACTGGTGGGTTGAATGGCAAAAATACACCATAGCATATTAAAGCCACTAATAGAGAAATACTCAGCTCCATACTGGGACACCAGCAGCATCGGAACCAGGAGCAAGAGGCCCACTATTCATGGGGTGAATCAATCAATCCCCCTCCTGTTTCTAAAGAACAATTAGAAGAATTCAAAGGAGTCTCACAAAGTGGAATATCCAGGTGTTTTCCTGATTGAAAAGGAGAGAAATGAAGCTTCAACACAAAAGGAAAAGCATGAATAACAAGGGATTCTATTCTGTTGTGTTCTATTCTATTCTTTTAATTCCATTCTATTTTATTTCCTATTCTATTTTCTATTCTATTTTCTATTCTATTCTATTAATTCTATTCTGTATATTCTATCCTATCCTACCCTACCCTACCCTACCCTACCCTACTCTACCCTACCCTACTCTACTCTACCCTACCCTACCCAGAGCTCTGGAGTTTGATACTATTCTATTCTATTCTATTCCATTCTATTCTATTCCCAATTCTACTCTACTCTATTCTGCTCCACCCCACCCCACCCCACCCCACCCCACCTCACCCCACCCTCCCCTACCCTACCCTATCCTCAGGCATAAAATAACCAGCTGGATGACTATGGGCCAGTCACTCTCAGCCCAGAATTCCAGGCTCAGGCAACAAGCTATCCAGTCAATTCCAGTTTGTTGGTCAATTCCTTTTGCAACCAACTGGGTACCAATCTGAAAAAAACTCAATGGAAAAAAGGGTGCTTTTTTCAAGAGGCAACTGAGCTTCCTTGTTTTTCTTTGAACATGATTATGTGTCTTTATTTTAAAAACAGCTACTAGCACCAATTTTAACCACAAAATTGGACGCTGAATCTTATCCAGGCATACGTTTTGTTTCTGGGGTGCCATCCTGTGGCCATTTTGAGCATGACAAACTGATAGAGGTCATCTCAAAAAGTACCATACTTTTCAAAGTATAAGATGCACTTTTTCCCCCCTAAAAGGGAGTGGAAATGATGGTGCATCTTATACACCAAATACAGCCATTTTTGGCCTCTGGAAACCCTGCCCCATGCATCCTGTTTTCAGGCTTGTTTTTCACAAAAACGGGGGGAGCAGAGGGTTGGGAGGCCTGCAGAGTACTCCTAGAAGCTGGGGAGGGCAAAAACTCTACATGCGGCTGCTCTTGAAGAGTGTTCGAAAACTTCAGCTGGTCCAGAACACAGCCGCGCGAGCAATTGTGGGTGCACCCAGGTACACCCACGTCACACCTATCCTCCGCGAGCTGCACTGGCTACCCATTAGTCTCCGGACCCGCTTCAAGGTGCTGGTCGTTACCTATAAAGCCCTTCATGGCATCGGACCTGGGTACCTGAGAGACCGCCTCCTGCCGATTACCTCCCATAGACCGATTAGATCTCACAGGTTAGGTCTTCTCCGGATTCCATCCGCCAGCCAATGTCGGCTGGCGACTCCCCGGGGGAAAGCCTTCTCTGTCGCAGCTCCAGCCCTTTGGAATGACTTCCACGTGGAGATCCGGACCCTTACTACCCTCCCGGCCTTCCGCAAAGCCGTTAAGTCCTGGCTGTTCCAGCAGGCCGGGGGGCTCTCGAAATATCCAGCCCCACAGAAACTGTGACTGTTGTGTATTTTAAAGTGTTGTTTTGTGTATTTATCCCCTTCCCTTGTTTATTGTAAGCCGCCCGGAGTCCTTCGGGAGTGGGTGGCATACAAGACCAATAAACAAACAAACTCAATGCATGGGGGATTTGGCAGGTGGAAAAAGGGTCTGTTTTTTTCGCAAAAACAGGGGTGTTTTTGCCCTCCCCAGGCCCCAGGAACACTCTGCAGGCCTCCCAAACCCTCTGCACCCCCTGTTTTTGTGAAAAATGGCTTGAATTGTGGAAACTGTTTTTAATGGAAACTACAGCTAGTAGTGACCTTGGAGGTCTTCTAGTCCAACTCTCTGCTCAAGCAGGAGGCCCTATATCATTTCAGATAGTGGGCTGTCCATTCTCTTCTTATAAACCTCCAATGATGAAGCACCCACAACTTCTGGTGGCAAGCTGTTCCACTGGTTAATTGTCCTCACTGTTAGGAAGTTTCTCCTTCATTCCAGGTTGCTTTTCTCCTTGATTAGTTTCCATCCATTGTTCCTTGTCTTGCTTTTGGGTGCTTTGGGAAACAGCTTGACCCCCTTCTCTTTGTGGCAGCTCCTCAAATACAGGAATACTGTTAGCATGCCACCCCTGATCTTTCTTTTCACTAGATTGGCCATACCCAATTCCTGCGACTGTCTTCATATGCTTTAATCTCCAGACCTTCTGGGAAAATTCTGAGATTCTTAGAGTTCCGTGTTTCTCCCACCCAAAAGAAAGTCAAAGATCCACCCCCTGTACCCAGAAGTCCATCACGGTCCAATCAATTCACCGTCCCAACTGAAGACAACCTCCAGTTACTCCCATCCAGATGCAGGCTGAATGCCATTGACTCCAGGAGAAAGGAATGTTGTTATGGCTAATCCTCCACCACTCCTTGCAACCCCCCCTCCCATTTTCCCAGGCACCAAACGTGGCAGCCCTGAAGCTCCAACAAAAAAGATGGTTTCCAGGGCTGACACTTACCTTTTTCCCTACATACATATACTTTTAGACACTGTTAATAGCATTAATTGCTCAAATCATTTTTTTAAAGGTGCCAAATTCATTGGCAATTGCTTAAAACCAAATTGCTCTGAATGATTTTCATAGTTTTCTTTAGCAAGATTTATTGAGATGAAAGGGAAGGGAGTTACAAGTTACATGAATTACAGTCATTCAATCATTTCTATTTGGAAACATGAATATACAATTTCCTTCCACATACTATCTAAATGGAATTAATTAATGTCTTATTTCAAATAAAAGCAAATTTTACAATTCTTTAAATGACATACTGTTGTTATGTCTCATGTTTTTACATTTGTTCTGGCTTAAGATGTTCCTTTGTATTCAAGTATGGTCTCAAAATAATAATGTAGCACTTGGGGATGAAGATGCAGCCCAGCAGCCCAGCACTGGAGGCCAGGATGGAGAAAATCTGCACAGCTACCATGTATTTCCCTTTGGTGCTCAGGTAGGTGGGCACAAATGTCACCCAGACACTGCAGAAGACCAGCATGCTGAAGGTGATCAGTTTGGCTTCATTGAAGGCCCCAGGCAGATTCCTGGCCAGGAAAGCCACTGTGAAGCAGATGGCAGCCAGGAAGCCCATGTAGCTGAGCGTGATGTAGAACATGACAACAGCCCCTTCGTTGCATTGTAGGATGATCTCTCCAGGCTGGGAGTGGAGGTCAGAGTCAGGAAATGGGTGAGAAACTCCCAGCCAGATGGAGCAGATGATAATTTGGACTATAGAACAAGAGAGGATGATGGAGTTGGCCAAGCTCTTCCCCAACCATCTCTTCACTTGATTTCCTGGTTTTGTGACCAGGAAGGCCAGCACCACCGTGATGGTTTTGGCCAAGACAGAAGAAATGGCAACTGAGAAGATGATGCTGAAAACCGTCTGTCGGAGAAGGCAGGTGGCTTTCCTTGGTTGACCAATGAAGAGAAAAGAAGATAAGAAGCAAAGCAGGAGGGAGACCAGGAGGATGTAGGAGAGATCCCGATTGTTGGCCTTGACAATGGGAGTTTCTCGGTATTTAATGAAGATGATTAAAACAAGGCTTGTGGTTAGGAAGAAGAGAAGGGCAAAAGAGACCAGGATGATGCCCAGATATTCTTTGTAAGACAGGAAGGTTATGACTTTGGGGATACATTGGACTCTGTCCTCATTTGGATATTTATCATCCGGACACTTGGTACATTTTTCTGTATCTGAGAAAATCAAAAGGCAGTATTTTTTTAACATTTAGTCCTTTCAAATTTCAAGAAAAAGCTTTTGGGGACAACAGTTGATATCAAAAATGTTTTTCAAGATGCATTGCTTTACATATCCTTAGAAAAAAGATAATATAATTTTTAAATATCTATGTAGATAAGGTGGATCATATTAGGGGAAGTCATAGGATTTCCTGTGTAATGTACTGAACTTTCATAGGAACCTATATTATTAGAGGTAAATAATAAATCAGTTAATCTTTCTGCATAAAATTCCTGTGACCTGCCAGGTGGCACTTCTGAAGATAATTGGACCTAGATGATGCCTATTTTGTGAAATCTACTTGGCTGGCAGAGAACGTTCATCCCGCAAGTAATCTGGAATGGCTACTTGGAGTAGTGGTAATATACATATCCTGAAGCTCAGTCATTATTATCCACACCACCTCATTGTGGACCAGCAACACCGCCTCAGTTATCCTAAAGGGGAGGCCAATATTGCAATGCACTATCCTTCCAGGCAAAGGTAAAGGTACCCCTCACACATATGTGCTAGTCGTTCCCGACTCTAGGGGGCGGTGCTCATCTCTGTTTCAAAGCCAAAGAGTCAGTGCTGTCCAAAGATGTCTCTGTGGTCATGTGTCTGACATGAGTCAATGCTGAAGCCGCACGGAACGCTGTTGCCTTCCCACCAAAATTAGTAGTCCCTATTTTTCTACTTTCATTTTTTACGTGCTTTCGAACTGCTAGGTTGGCAGAAGCTGGGACAAGTTAGGAGAGTTTGCTCTGTTATGCGGTGCTAGGGATTCGAACCGCTGAACTGCCAACCTTTCTGATCAATAAGCTCAGCATCTTAGCCACTGAGCCATCGCGTCCCTTATCCTTCCATGAGGTAGACCCAAAAGAATTCCTCGAGTTTCAAAAAACGATGTTCCTCATCGGAGTTTTTTGGAACACATCAAAACTTTTACAAAACTATCTTCTGGTAAAAAGAAAATATATTTTCTCTGGTAGTAAGAAAGCTTGCCAAATATGTCACAGCCTCCTCCCATCTTTTCCCAGGCACTTCTTTAATGTCTTCTAGCTATACCTCCCTTTGGGTAAGAAAAGGAGCATTAAGAAAACAAAGAGGAAAACAGTAGACCTTTAATGCATATTTTAGCTGCACTTACATCCATATTCTGGATAATTTTACATCTACAATTCCTCCAATTTTTTCCAATGTCACCCACCTTCCTGAGTGGAGAAGGTCCCCTCTGGACAAGGAATGCAATCGTAGCAGCAAACCGGCTCTCCTTCTCGAGCCCTCTTGACAAATCCAGGATGACAACTTTCCACACATTTGGACTGAGGCAGGGACTAAGCAGAAAAAATAGGAATGCCAAAGAAAATATGTTAGGACTCACCATCCAGGGGTGAAATCCAGCAGGTTCTGACCAGTTCTGGAGAACTGGTAGTGGAAATTTTGAGTAGTTCGGAGAACCAGCAAATGCTGCCTCTGGTCGGCCCCAGAATGGGGTGGGAATGGAGATTTTGCAGTAACCTTCCCCTGTCAAGCCACACCACACCCACCAAGCCACACCCACAGAACCAGTAGTAAAAAAATTAATTTCACCATTGTCACGATCGATGGAAAATGGATGTAGAAATAGATATTAGACACTACCCTCTCATATTCACTTGCGTAAATGTTCTGACCCCCCTCTTCCTACACCAAAGCATGCCGAGACAAAGATACTTCAAGGATTTATTAACACACAGACTGGACCTTGGCAGCAATCCAGCACAGACTAGACGTTGGCAGCTATCCAGCACAGACTAACCTTGGCAGCAATCCAGCCTGCCAAGCTAGCCACGATAGCTTCTCCAGCTCTAGTAAATACGCTGATTCCTGCGATGAGCGTGTGGAAAGTCATTCCTTTTATAGTCTTGAGAGAAGCCTAATTACCACTAGCTGAGTTCAATTATCTCCTGTAACTGTGTAACTGTTCTTTACGCCTATTGGCCCTCCGTTGCCAGGCATCCAGGACCAACTCCCTTGTTTCCTCCCCACTGCTCCAATGCATGACGTCAGGATCACACTCCCTTGTCTCCTCCCCACTGCTCCAAGGCTCAGGCGCCTCCTGGTGGCCAACCAGCCTCTCTGTGCCCTGTGAAAGGGAGGCATGGATAATTCTGACCAGGTCTGGTCTCTTGAAGAACATCAACAGCTATGAACCTTCTCTTTCAGGTCACTTTCTCCAAGCAATACACCATGGAGCTTAATGAGAGCCCAATGGGACCAAAAGGACCTCCATCCAGTCATGATTCAGTTTCCTCATAAGCTGAATCATGACTGGGTGGAGGTCCTTTTGACCCCATTAGGAATTCAGCCCAAACCTGAATTCAGGCATTGGTCAGCACAGAATTCCCTTCTCCTTTGCTATTTGAAAACAAGGAGCAAACAAACCTGAAGCTATGAGCAACACATTCCCCAGCCCTTGCAGCTTTCTCACAAG
The DNA here is from genome assembly GCF_009769535.1 of Thamnophis elegans. NCBI lineage: Eukaryota > Metazoa > Chordata > Lepidosauria > Squamata > Natricidae > Thamnophis > Thamnophis elegans. Next base: position 7,483,317 of record NC_045555.1, on the reverse strand, counting down.
TTTGATGGAAATACAAAATTGTAGATAGTTCACAGAATGGAATTGTCCCGAAGCCTCCCAAGCATCCTAAGAAAACAATCAGGTTTCTACTCCCCACATTCATTTGTCAGTGATGGTCAACCACCTTGGGGGCTAGGCTTAGCCAGGGGTGAAATGCTATCAGTTCGGACCAGTTCTCCCAACTGGTAGTAAAAATGCTACCGGTTCGGGTGAATTAATATTTCCAACGATCAGCTGTGATGCGCAATTTATATTAGCTAGAAGCATTGGATTTTCCACACACACACACACTGTTCTACTTACCTTTGCTCGGAAGGCTTCAGAATGTTCCTTTTATAGCGCTGCATGCACACTTGGAAACAGACTCACAGAATCGGCAGCAGACATCAAAGGATTTCACCACTGGGCTTAGCACACACCCCCTTTGAAATAGGACCTCAAGATTTAGAAAACAGAGAAAAGATACAAAACTTTCTCCCACCTTGTTGAGCAACGTTAGCATACTTTGTTTGAAAAAAAGTCTCTCTTTTTTTGTAATCCCCAGAAATATTGTCCTAGGATCCTCTTTGGTGAGAAGCAACAAGCATTTAATGTACACATCTATTGTTACAACTCCATTTTGGTCCATGTACAATTTCATGGGGGAAATATTGTAAAACTCATTCTTCTCCAGGAAAGGATGGAACTAGAATAGGGATATCCAGGAATTTTAAAAGCAGAAAAACTGATTTCTTATCCCACATTTGAACCTTTCTTCCACACTTGTCTAACTTGCAAAGAGGCTTAATTAAATGTTACAACTATTTTCAGAAGAAAATGAAAAAAAGATTGAGAAAAGTGTGTCAATCATAGCATGACAAAATGTATATTTGAGGCAAGAGGGGGTGCACAGGTAAACCCACCAGTGGCTGGCCAGGTTTGGCCACCTGCATCAAAGGCAGAGATGGGATTCAGCAATTCTGACTGGTTTGGGTTAATCCCACCACTGCCACCGCTACTTTTTGTCCTTTGGCCCTTTTTCGGCCCAAAAAAAGCCAAAAAGTGGGCAGGGGCAGCCAGTGGTGAGATTAGCTGGTTTGCCAAACTGGGCAGAATTTTAACAACTGATTCACCCAAAGTGACCCGAACCGGCTGAATCCCATCTCTGGAGCCCTCCTTCCTCTTCACGGATTTTCTGAACCCAACAGCCATTAGTCAGAGAAGTTTTAACTGGGATTCCTACAGAGAAGAGGAGTTGGGTTAGATGGTCTCAGAGTCCAATTCAAATTCATAAAGGTTATCATTCTACAATGAGAATCACAAACCCATACACACAGGAATGTATTTAAAGATGCATACATCATCTTTAGGAACTAAAATTCATGGGTCCCTATTGGGATCTCGTACCTCCCATGGCTGCAGCTTTGGGGTCCCCAACGTCTTTTCATCCTCTTTCCTTCTCCTCCTCGATCTGGAGGAATATGCCGCATTCAAGACATGGGCCACAGTCTGAATGACACTGTATACATGGATGTCATTGCTAACTGGTAGTCTGTTGCTTTTCTTTTGAGTCCCCAGCAGGGCTTTCTGGATGCATCTTGCCCTGGCTTTGACAGAAAAGATGTGCTTTGAAACAGAACAGCGGAAATAACGTTGTGTAAATTGGTCTTCCACAAATAAATAGGGTTCGAAAGCATAGTCCTTTGGTTTTTTCTTCTCCATTAAATTGAAGCTCCAAAAACTATGAACATTTTTCCATAAATCATAATGCCTTTTTATTGAAAACGATTCAAAATTTGTAAGCATCCAGACTTTCTTTTCAATAGGTCCTGGAAAATCTTCAAGTGTTGAAAAGGAAAGAGCAATTCTCTCCAGAACGGCAACAAATTCTAAGAAGATAACAAAGACATTGACTTGCCTCCATTTGGCGAGTTTATTCCTGATGGATGCCATATGGCCCGTTGTTGAGAATTGTTGTGATATAACCACACAAATTCCATTCCTGACAAGCATAGGAGGGAAAGTCCTCATGAAATTCTCTCCCTTCTCTGAGTCTGAAGCCAAGAGCCCAATCAACGTCCATTTGAAATAGAGAAGCAGTTTGACAATCAGTGGGTATTGGAACCCTTCTTTGGGGAGCAACCAGTAGAAAAAAGGGGATTTACTCATCTGAACCTTCAAAGCAATTTTATCGCTGATCTGAAAAAGCAGTGAAGAATTCTGTGCTATATATTTGGTCAGATATTCTCCAGAAGTTTATTAATAAATCCAACTTCATTCTGGTGAACATTTCTGGATTTGGCTATTGTTTAAAATATTTAAGACAGAATATTAACAAGACTGAATGTAAAATATAATTTCAGACAAGTGACTGTCCAGTCTTTTCTTTAAAAACGCCAATGATGGAGCAACCACAACTTCTGGAGGCAAGCTGTTCCACTGGTTAATTGTACTTACTGTTAACGAGTTTCTTCTTAATTCCAGGTTGATTCTCTACTTGGTTAGTTTCTATCCACTATTCCTTCTTCTACTTTTTGGTGCTTTGGGAAATAAATTGACCCCCTCCTCTTTGTGGCAGCCTCTCAAATACTGGAATGCTACTAACATGTCCACCCTACCACCAGTGCCGGATTTAGTTGAAAAGAGGCCCTAGGCTATTCCACTTATGAGGCCCTTTCACCTCCCATTTTTAAGTTTGTAAATTACATGAGAGACAATAAAATACATCATTACTGTGATATATATCAATATATATCAATATATATAGCTGGCCTCCCAAGGGAGGGCGGCTCTGCTCTGCGGCAAAGGCAGTAAGGCCAGCTGCCTCCCCTGCTGCGCTCAGCTGCCCGGCTCGGCCCCCTCGCCCTCACCTGCTTGGCCGCTGGTGGGCTCCGCGTCGACGGGGCGGCTACTGGGAATGGCCGCGCCTCTCACCTGACCGCCGTTGCCGGGAACATGGGCGGGCTCCCCAACTGCCGCGGCGCTGGAATGATCTTAACCAATACATTTTTATGTTTGTTTATTAGTCATATGTGTAGAATTTCTCCTTATTTTCGGTTCAGTGTTTTAGTGTTCACTGTTTTTAGAATAGTGTAATTTTAATTTTGCTAACAATTTGAATGTAGGCCCCTCTTGATCTTGAGACACTAGGCTGAAGCCTAGTTAGCCTATAGGAAAATCCGGCCCTGCCTACCACCCATTCCCAGTCCTTCTTTTCTCTAGACTTGCCAAACCCAAATCTTGTAACCGTTCTTCATATATTTTAATCTCCAAGCCTTTAATCGTCTTAGTTGAAATAGTATACATTCCCAATTCTGCTTTCAAGGCAGCAGCTGAAGTCCTATTCACCTCAAAGATAGTTTTCAGATGCTGTGATTGGGTTTGTTCTATTAGTGATATCTGTTTGAAACATCACATATACCAAACATCAGCTTGTTAAAAGAACATGGGGGGTAACCTCAGTCTTCTAGACTTTAATAATTGGGGCTAAGGATTCAGGTTTTTTCGTTGTAGCAGGCATCATGGCTATATGACCCATTAGATAGCACAGGGTCGGCCTCCTCCGGGTTTCATTCACCAGCCAATGCCATCTGGCTACGACCCGGGGGAGGGCCTTCTCTGTTGCAGCTCCGGCCCTTTGGAACGAACTCCCCGCGGAGATTCGGACCCTCACCTCTCTCCCTGCTTTCCGAAAAGCCGTTAAAACCTGGCTGTGTCGGCAGGCCTGGGGTTGATGAGCTCCCTTCCCCTCTCGACAGGTGTGGTTGTTGGTCATTTTAAATGTCTATTTTGTACTTGTATGTTTCCCCTTCCCGTTTAAGTTGTTCGCCGCCCTGAGTCCCTTTTAGGGAATAGGGCGGCATATAAATAAAATAAAACTTAAACTTAAACTTAAACTTATATAGACTAACAAGGGTTCAAATATGCATCCTTCCCTTTCCCATTGGTAAGTAATTATCCTTCTTCTCATGGCTCCATTGAGTCCAAACCTCCCTCTCAAACAAGGGCTTGGATCAGGGCCAACACTCTGAGCTCCATTTTAAGGACAATCCACTCGCTTCATAATATGTCTCCTTTTACTATGAGATACTGGACTAACATCTATGAAGTTTGCAAGTTTGCAAGTTTAATAACATTTATATGCTGCCCAATCCCGTAGGACTCCGGGCGGCTTACAATACAGAAATAAATCAAAAAATAAAATACAGGGAAAGAAAAGATTGATTTAAAATACAACACAACATGCACTCCGTTCTAAATGAGGCTGGACCATATTTTGGGGTCAACAGCCCCAGGCCTGCCGTTACAGCCAGGTTTTAATGGCTTTCCGGAAGGCCGAGAGAGTGGGAAGGGTCCGGATCTCTGCGGGTAGATCATTCCACAGGGCTGGGGCAGCTACAGAGAAAGACCTCCCCCGAGTAGTCGCCAACCAGCATTGCCCGGTTGACGGTACCCGGAGGAGGCCCAGCCTGTGAGATCTTATGGTCGTTGGGAGGTATGTGGCAGGAGGCTGTCCCGCAGATATCCAGGTCCCAAGCCATGTAGGGCTTTAAAGGTAATGACCAGCACCTTGAAGCACCTTGATGAATCCAGCAAGCCATACGTTACCTGACTGACACACTGTGCAATTAGATATTTCAGAACAAATCTGTTCTCAATATTAGTTTACTGATTTATTATTCATTTTATACAAATGTATATCACTTTTAACTCTGCCTAAATGGCTTTTATTCTTTTGCAAGGAATGCACTTTTCTTCAATGCTTTCATTTTTTACCTGCTTTCGAACTGCTAGGCTGGCAGAAGCTGGGACAAGTAACAAGAGTTTGCTCTGCTACGCGGTGCTAGGGATTCGAACCGCTGAACTGCCAACCTTTCTGATCAATAAACTCAGCATCTTAGCCACCGAGCCATCGCATCCCTTATCCTTCCATGAGGTAGACCCATAGACGTAAGAGGAACATGGCATACATTTTAGCTACAATATCTATTAGACTAAGTGGCCTGTGATTATTGGAGTCCTTTTCCATTTTATACATACACACACTACTATTGCCAATGCAACTATATATGGAAATGAATACACCAAAAGAAGGCCTCACAATTAAATATGCTTTTTCAGTAGTTGAATAGCCAGCAAAAAGTCCTCCCTTATTGCTTTTCAGGCCATTTATGATTTGAACATGGACATACTAGGGTAAGCCATAGTTGACATGTTTGCTAATAGGGCAACTGAAAAGCAGCTCTTAAATCTAACCTAGAGAAGTTACAAACTTCTCAAACACCCCCACTCCATTTACGAGACAGAGAAACACACACACAAACCTGTGGGACTTTGTAGGTGTCTGCTAATATTGACATCTGGATGGAGATGTCCCCGCTAGCTGCATCAAGAAGAGCCAAAAGGTTTTCCTTCCTTCCACAGCTGTAATTGGGAGTGTTGGCTTCCCCAGTAGAGAGCATGTCCAGCAAGATTTCTGAAGTGCGTAAAGGGCTCATATAGTTGTCATTGATGTTGTAGCCAAGTGTGAGATTATGTAGGAGTTGGGTATTCTTGTTGAACACTTGGATGGCAAAAGTGAAGCGTAGGACTTCTATAAAAGCCTTACTATGACTATTGCAGAAAAAAAGTTCATATTATTATCATCAACATATAAAACACTTTTTATAATAATAATAATAATAATAATAATAATAATAATAATAATAATAATAATCCAAGCACTGCTTGGATCTGCACGCATATTGCGAAAATACGTTACGACGTCCTAGGCCCCTGGGTGGGGCCCGACTAGTAACCAATGCCAAATCCGGCGAAACAACTGGCCGCTGTGATACAATTGTATAATAATAATAATAATAATAATAATAATAATAATAACAACTCCACCATTGCCGGTCCCAAGCCCGGATGAGAAAGGAGGAAGGTTGGGATCAGGTTGGCATCTGGTTCCGTAAAAAAACCCCCGCCAACCCATACAATATGGTGAAAAAAACAAATAAGAATTCCATACCGCATCGGTCGTCGCGCGGGTTAACAAGGGCCGCGGCGAATGTTGGGGTCCCTGGACATCCGTCGACAAGTGGGCTACAAGTGGACCAGCCAACAAAACGACAAAAATATAGTGCAGATGAAAACCGTGCCATAATGGCCTGTTACTACAACTCAGAGCCAGAAAAAAGAGGCTATTTAAAGCGAATGTATGAATTATGGAAACAACAATATCCAGATTCAAATGTTAGTGAACAACGACTAGCAGATCAAAGGCGATTTATTATACGGAATAAAGTGTTTAGTGAAGTTGAACATGAGGAAATTCAGGCAAATTGCAAAACCCAAAAAACAATATCACAAGCGGAAATAACTGATATTCAAGACACAACTAAAGACATTATAGTAGAACTCCCAGAAGAAGCTCTCGGGGAGGAAATAATATCACCACCACTAGAACCAGTTATCACTGAACCAACTGATGAACTAACTCAAAAACAAAAAGAATTGAAGGATAAGATCATGGAGCATTTTCTGCTTAATGAGGAAAGGCAACGTTTACCATCACTAAAAACTGTGCCGAAGAAAATTTTGGCCCCTATCATGAAAATGGTTAATGCAGTGTTTTCAACAATTGAACCAGGATCCATCTTGGAAACAAACCAGTTAATGTACAGCGCAGCTGTAATAGTCACTAATGAACTAGGCATTAAAATTAAAGTACCTAGTCATACAACAGAAAAAGCATCAAAGCCAAAGTGGAAAATCCGTTTAGAACAAAAAATAAAAAAATTAAGGGCAGATGCTAGTAACTTAAAGAACATGCATGAGCAACGGCTTAAAAACAACAAAATCATAGATCGGCTAATCAGGAGATATAGATTGGATACAAGAAACATCAATGAAGCTGTAGAGATTGTAAAACAGCAGATAACAGCAACAGCTAGAAAAATTGAAAGATATGAGGCACGAATCATCCAATATAAACAAAATCAGCAATTTCGATCAGACCAACGGCGTTTTTATCAAAGTCTTAATGTAAATGGTGACACCAAAAGTGAAAAACCAGAAAAACAGGCCACAGTTGAATTCTGGAAAGAATTGTGGGAAAATGCAAAGGACTACAACAAGGAAGCAAAGTGGATACATGACTTTGAGAAAAGCATTGGCAACAAACAAATGCAAGTATTAGAAATAACAACTGAGATGGTCAAAAATCGAGTTAAAAAGGTAAAGAATTGGACATCACCTGGAAAGGACCAATTACATGGTTTCTGGCTCAAATATCTGACCAGTTTACATGCAATATTGGCCAGGCAACTGAATGAAATTTTACAAAAGGGCCAAATTGATGAATGGTTGACAACTGGAAAAACATACTTGACTCAGAAAGATCCAACTAAAGGAACAACACCTGAAAACTATAGACCAATAACATGCTTGCCAACAACCTTCAAATTACTCACAGGCATTATTGCAGATAACATGATGGATTATTTGGAAACAAACAACATCTTGCCAGTAGAGCAAAAAGGCAACAAAAGAAGGAGCAGGGGCACAAAAGATCAGCTTCTAATTGATAAAATGATATTAGAAAATTGTAAGAACAGAAAAACGAACTTGAATATGGTCTGGATTGATTACAAAAAGGCATTTGACTCACTGCCACATAGTTGGATCATAAAATGCTTAGAAACAACTGGCATTAGCAAAAATATTACATCCTTTACTGAAAAGGCAATGAAACAATGGAGAACTGAGTTGGCAGTAGGGAATGAGAGCTACGGAATGGTTAATATCAAGCGAGGAATTTTCCAGGGTGATTCACTTTCACCTCTTCTCTTCATCATCGCAATGATCCCACTATCAGTAATCTTAAAAAAAATGAAATTAGGCTACCAAACAGCCAAAAAAGCTGAAAAAATTTCGCATTTACTATATATGGATGATTTGAAACTCTATGGAAAGTCAGAAATAGAAATCCAATCATTGACAAATACAGTCCGAGTATTCAGCACCGATATTTCAATGCAGTTTGGCATGGAAAAATGCGCCACTGTATCCATAAAAAGGGGCAAAATCACTGCATCTGAGGGAATTGAAATGCCCAATGGCCAACTAATTAAATGCAAAGAAAATGAAGCCTACAAATACTTAGGCATTCTGCAGTTGGATAACATCAAGCATGGAGCAGTAAAAACTATTGTCAGACGAGAGTACACCAACAGAGTTAGGAAAATTTTGAAATCTAAATTGAATGGTGGAAATACAATCAAGGCCATAAATACCTGGGCAATACCAGTCATAAGATACACAGCTGGCATAGTTAACTGGACACAAGCTGATTTGGACCTTTTGGACCGAAAAACCAGGAAACTAATGACAATGCACTACAGTTTACATCCACGTGGTGATACTGATAGACTATATCTGCCCCGAAAATCAGGTGGCAGAGGATTATTACAAGTGAAGCAAACAGTTGAAGAAGAAAAACATGCACTGGCTGATTATTTAAAAGAAAGTCAAGAACATCTATTAATCGAAGTAAAGAACAAAAATCTACTGAAGGCCCAACAGACAAAACAAGAATACAGAAAAGATGTGATAAAATCAAGAATGGAGAGTTGGCAGAACAAAGCACTGCATGGTCAATTTCTGGAAAAAATAAAAGATAAAGTGGACAGGGAACAAACTTGGTTATGGTTAAAAACAGGTACATTAAAGAAAGAAACAGAGTCACTAATCCTGGCTGCGCAAGAACAAGCTATCCGCACAAATGCCATTAAGGCCAAAATTGAAAAATCCTCTGATGATGCCAAATGCAGACTTTGCAAAGAAGCTGACGAAACTGTTGATCACATACTCAGCTGCTGTAAAAAAATCGCGCAGACTGATTATAAATTGCGGCACAATTCAGTAGCACAAATGATCCATTGGAATTTGTGCAAAAATTATAATATTAAAACAGCAACAAACTGGTGGGAACATCAGCCTGAAAGAGTCACAGAAAATCAGATGGTCAAGATCTTGTGGGATTTCCGTATACAAACCGACAAAATACTGGCGCATAATACACCAGACATCACACTGGTTGAGAAAAATAGGGTCACAATCATAGACATCGCAATACCAGGTGATAGCAGGGTCGCCGAGAAGGAACATGAAAAAATCGCAAGATACCAGGACTTAAAAATCGAAATTCAACGACTATGGCACAAACCAGCAGTGGTAATTCCAGTGGTAATTGGCACACTGGGTGCTATTCCAAAAGCACTGGAATTACATTTAAAACAGTTAAAAATTGACAAAATCACCATCAGTCAAATGCAAAAAGCCGCACTGCTTGGATCTGCACGCATATTGCGAAAATACGTTACGACGTCCTAGGCCCCTGGGTGGGGCCCGACTAGTAACCAATGCCAAATCCGGCTAAACAACTGGCCGCTGTGATACAATTGTATAATAATAATAATAATTGATCACATAGCTGCTGTAAAAAAATCACGCAGACTGATTATAAATTGCAGCACAATTCAGTAGCACAAATGATCCACTGGAATTTGTGCAAAAATTATAATATTAAAACAGCAACAAACTGGTGGGAACATAAGCCTGAAAAAGTAACAGAAAATCATATGGTCAAGATCTTATGGGATTTCCGTATACAAACAGACAAAATACTGGCACATAATACACCAGACATCATACTGGTTGAGAAACATAAGGTTATAATCATAGACATCGCAATACCAGGTGATAGCAGGGTCGCTGAGAAGGAACATGAAAAAATCGCGAAATACCAGGACTTAAAAATCGAAATTCAACGATTATGGCACAAACCAGCAGTGGTAATTCCAGTGGTAATCGGCACACTGGGTGCTATTCCAAAAGCACTGGAATTACATTTAAAACAGTTAAAAACTGACAAAATCACCATCAGTCAAATGCAAAAAGCCGCACTGCTTGGATCTGCACGTATATTACAAAAATACGTTACGACGTCCCAGGCCCCTGGGTGGGGCCTGACTAGTAATCAATGCCAAATCCAGTGAAAAAACTGGCCGCTGTGATACAATTGTATAATAATAATAATAATCCTTCTTTCTCTACAAGCCTAGTGTGTCTTAAGTAGACTCTATTGGCCCGAAACAAGTGGTAAGTTACACAATGTGGAAACAGGCTGGGCTGAGGCAACCACAACTGTTTCAATCCCTACTTTCAACCCAAGTTAGTATTCAGGTGATGAGTTCACAAAATTGGACTGGGAGAGACGAAGAATCTGGGTTTTTTTCCAGCCCCACCTTTGGATTTGAGTCTCTTCCACAAAATAAGACAAAAGAGGGAAGCCATGGAAATCAAAAGCATACAAGGAATTAGACACGCCCTGCAATATAGGAATAAGAGGAATAAGAAGAAAAGGAGAGGGTTAGAACTGCAAATGTAATTGAATGACTTACAGTTTTGACTGAAGAGAAGGAGCCCTATTGAAAGGCAACATTATACGTGATATGGTTGATGCTGTGTTGACTATACCAATCAGATGGTGCCCTGGCCTATAGAATTCCCATGGATTGTTTCCACCCTGGAACTTCAAATTCAGTGGGCATTTCCTTCCAAGCTTCCCAGAGACTGGTTGGGACATCAGCAGCATCAGAAGCAGAAGCGGGTCCATGGTCCCCTTCCTGTCAACCAGCAACAGAAACAGTTGGAAGCAGACAAATCGCTCTGAGAAGATGGAAATGCCGGAAGATTTTTGTGATATAAAGAGAGAAAGACTCAGCTTCATCTGGACTTAGCTTTTTCTGATAACAGATCCTTTGCTTACAGCTTCAGTCTGATGTCTCTATCAAAAGGCATAGAGATCTCAAGGGCCCAGACGGTCATAATTACAGTGAGAAACATTTTCTCTTGTGATCCTGGACCTTTGGGGGGGTTCATTGTGCACAGGAGAAGCTGAGGAAAAGCATATTAGTGAAAAGCTACAGATATAATCTAGGGAACACTTATCTGTAGCAGTTGGGGTCCTTCAGGACACATCCAGAAAATGATGCTGGGGGAAGACAGTTCAACACCCAGGGAATTAACTTCTTTTGCTGTCCTTCAACATGGTCTCTTGTCTCCAGAGACAGAGGCTGGGGAAGGTCATCCAAACCTGTTGTGGCCCAGCAGGAGCCGGTGGAGCTGCCACCAGACTCCGACAGTGAGGGGCCCTATGAGTCGGCTCTGGAGGATGTGGAGAACCTTGCACAGGGTTCCGACTCCAAGAGGGCGCAGAGAGGCTGGTTGGCCACCAGGAGGTTTCTGAGCCTTGGACCAGTGGGGAGGAGACAAGGGGGTGTGATCCAGACGTCAGCAGTGGGGAGGAGCCAAGGGAGTTGTTCCTGAATGCCCGGCACCGGAGAGCTATTAGGCGTAAAGGACAGTTGTGCAGTTACAGGAGGCAATTGCACTCAGCTGGTGGTAATTAGGCTCCTCTCAAGACTATAAAAGGAATGCTTGTGCACACGCCCCTTTTGCAGGAGTCAACGCATTCACTAATGTTGGAGAACAGTATTGTGAGCTTGGCAGGCTGGATTGCTGCCAAGGCTTGTCTGTGCTGGTTTGCTGCCAAGGACCTGTCTGTCTGTTAATAAATTCCGTAAAGTATCTTTGGCTCGGCGTGCTTTGGTGTGGGACGAGGGGGTCAGAATACAAACCTATGGAGTTTGAGCCCAAATTATTCTTTTAACACGAGCAGTATCAATTTTTGCTTGAGAACAGACTAAGGCAGGAAAGTGATAGTCTGTGGACTATTAGCATTGGGTGAAGTGGAGGAAAGTTATAGAGTGATTTCCCCCCCCCCCCTTGATACTTTCAATGTTGTCTTTCTGCTTTCATGTACGACACTGAGATCCTTTATTTTTTTAAGTTTCTAAGTTTATTAAATAGTGGACTGTAAGCTGAGATGGTTGTGGTGTCCATAGTGTGGTGAATGGTGGAACCTGTTTTCAATGGTAATAGAGCTGGAAGGGACCTTGGAGGTCTTCTAGTCTAACCCTGTGCTCAAGCAGGAGACCCTATACCATTTTAGATAGGGGGCTGTCCAATCTCTTCTTAAAAACCTCTAGTGATAGCATATCTACAACTTCTGAAGGCACTAGTTAATTGTCCTCACTGTAGGAACAGAGGTGGGTTCCTACCAGTTCGCACCAGTTCGGTAGAACCGGTTCGTCAAATCTACCGAACCAGTTAGAAGAGGTTCCACCAGTGGACCCGGAAAGCAGGCCACACCTACAGAAGAGGTTCCAAAATTTTTTGAAACCCACCACTGACACAGACAGACAGACAGACAGACAGACAGACAGACAGACTTACACACAGAGAGAAAGAGAAATAAAGAAAGAAAGAAAGAAAAAAGAAAGAAAAAAGAAAGAAAAAGTGAGAGAGAGATGAAAGAAAAAAAGGAAAAAGGGACAGAGAGATAAAAGGAAGGAAAGAGAGAGAGAGAGAGAGAGAGAGAGAGAAAGAAAACACATGGCTGGCAAGCCACTCCCACCAGGTCACATGGCCGGCAACCAATCCCACAAAGGAGGCCACACCCACAGAGTAGGTTCGGAAATTTTTTGAAATCCACCACTTGTTAGGAAGTTTCTCCTTCATTCCAGGTTGCTTCTCTCTTTGGTTAGTTTCCAACCATTGTTTCTTGTCCTGCCTTCTGGTGCTTTGGTAAATAAGTTGACCCCCTCTTCTTTGGGGCAGCCCCTCAAATACTGGAATAGCGTTATCATGTCATCCCTGATCCTTCTTTTCATTAGATTGGCCATACCCAAGTCCTGCAACCATTCTTTATATGTTTTATCCTCTAGACCCCTAACCATCTTAGTTGCTCTTCTTTGCACTTTTTCCAAAGTCTCCACATCTTTTTTGTAATATGGTGACCAAAACTGGATGCAAGTATTCCAGGGGTGGGTGGCCTTACTAAGGCTTTATAAAGTGATACAAATACTTCACCAGATTTTGGTTTCTTACTGCACCCAACCAGAAGCTGGTGTGGGGAAACCTGGTAGCCCTTCCTCTGATTTTGTGGGTGCCCTTGATGGGGTCTTTTGACATCTGGGGCTTTCTGTGAACCCCTCCCTGTACAAAAAGACCTCCAAGTGCTTTGAAGATGCAGGTGGGGGTCCTGGTACTCCTGGTTGAACTGTTGGATCAACTGTCGAGAGATTATATTTCATATCTGAAGGGAGGACACCCTGGCCTGGAAGGGAGAACTGGAGGATGAGTGAGGAAGGGGAGCTGAAAGGATAGGCAGGTCCAATGTGACAGTGAAGAACAGAGGATGGCCCATATCAGGGGGTGGTCTGCTATAGGTTTGCCTGGGTTCGGAAGAACTGGTAGCTAATGTTATGGCCGGTTCGGAGAACCTCCAAATCCCACCCCTGGCTGGCCCCACGATCCCCCCATCCTTCCTGGCCCACCCTGTCCCCAGGAGTCTCCATTTGGCCCATTTTGGATGTGAGGTAAATGCAGGGCCTGTGTAGAGGCTCAGGGAGGGGGGAAACGGGCCTCCCGGAAGTTCTGGAGGGCCTCCAGAGCATGGAAAAATGTGTGACCTGACAAATGCGTGCACGACAAAAGCACGCCGACAGAAGCGCGATTTAAATTAAGGTAAGGGTTAGGTTTAGGTTCAGGTTTAGGGTTAGGGTTAGGGTTAGTGTTAGGGTTAGTGTTAGAGTTAGGGTTAGGGTTAGGGTTAGGGTTAGGTTTAGAGCGCGCTTCTGTCGACGCACTGTTGTTCGGCGTTCATTCGTCGGCACAGTTTAGAACTCACGGTTTTGTCACCGCGGTTTCGTCGGGCACGCTTTTGTCGGTCGCCCTTTTGTCGGTGAACCAGAAAAATGCCCCCAGCCATGGTGCAGGTGGCCGGCTAGGCCACACCCATCCAGCAACTAGGCAGAGAACCCTTTGCTGACTTTTTGAAGCCCATATCCCAGGTCCTCTCTTTGGAAGCTCTCCCACTTGTCATAAAAAATATCCCAATGAAAAGGAACACAGGCAAGCCACAAGCAATAAATCTTACTTTAAGATTCAGAGGTTTATTTCCTGAATAATTTGGAACATGAACAGCTATCACAACACAACTTACATCAATAACCCATTGCAATGAGGTCCAAAGACCATAGCTAGGTCCAAGCGAGGAATAGCTATGGCCAGTGGCCCTGAACTCATCCCAAGACATTCTTTTTATACTTTTCTCCACGCATTTCAACAACTTATTTCCTTGTTCTTACTTGCTTTCTTACTGCCATCACTCTCTGCAAAGACCTGGGTACATTTGAACTTTCAGTTCCTGAAAGTTGGCGCAGTGGTTAAATGCAGCACTGCAGGCTACTTCAGCTGACTGCAGTTCTGCAGTTCGGCTGTTCAAATCTCACTGGCTCAGGGTTGACTCAACCTTTCATCCTTCCGAGGTGGGTAAAATGAGGGCCCAGATTGTTGGGGGCAAATAGGCTGACACTCTAAACCGCTTAGAGAGGGCTGTAAAGCACTGTGAAGCGGTATATACATCTAACTGCTATTGCTATTGCTATTTCCCACCGTATCATTCTTCCTGCTCTAAATATATCTATAAAAGTACATACTTTGCAGAAAATGCAGCACACAAGTCAGCACATTAGAAATATGTCTGGTTTATTTTGCAATTACTGTGTTCCCCCGAAAATATTTTCTTCCAGGTCTTCCATAACACCTTAGCAGTGCCACAGGCTGATAGCTTCCATGCCACGCTACATTGAGGCAGTAATTGCTGCAAAAGGGGCCCAAACCAAGTACTGAGTACATATGCATTGCTTATACTTTTCAGAGGTTCGATATTGTTCTATGTACAATCCTTGTTTTATTGATGGCATGTAATATTCTAATTTTCTGAGATGGTAGATTTGGGGTTTTCATGAGCTGTACGCCATAATCATCACAATTATGACAAATCACAGCTTGAACTATCTTGCTTTGCATGTAATGCGTCTTATCTCATTTATTAGTTTCACCTTTTAAGTTGCATTACTGAAATAAATGAACTTTTGCACGAAATTCTAATTTTTCGAGTTTCACCTGTATAATAAAGAGGGGCTTGGTGGAGGTACAAGGGAAAAGGAGACGTTTGCATCCCTTAAATCGCTAGTAAGAAAGCAGAGGTCTCTCACATTTGGGGAAAGGAGATGGAAAAGGGGGCTGCTTTCAGGGTGACCCCCCACAGACAGAAGCAGGACTCCCTTTGAACTCACTCCATATTTTCCCCAGAGTAACACACTTTGATGGGAAGGAATCACGACCACAGGTGGCATTCAGCTGGTTCGCACTAGTTCGAGTGAACCAGTAGGGGAAATTTGCCGAACTGGTAGAAACCTCTGGCTGGCCACGCCCAGCTGCCTAGTCACCATTCACTTGCTCACAAAACTCACCCCGCCCACCCACTCGATGCTAGCACCGCCCAACCCAGCCCTATATATGTTGCCTTCACCACGCGGACCAGCTAATCACCTCGCCAGTTGCTTCTGCATCTTGCCCACACTGCTCAGCTCACCAAAGGTAAGCATGCCGCCTGCTCACCCTTCGCCTTGAGTCAGGGGTTGGGGACCCAGGGATGCACCATTCCCCGAGGCCCTAGAGCCACCACCCTTGGCCAAATCAGGGAATGAGCTATTCCCTGGCTCCAGCCTTGTCCCGGAGCCGCCACCTGTTCACCGCCTGCCTCAGCTGGATTGGGGAATGCACCTTTCCCTGGCTCCAGCCTTTCCCCAGAGCAGCCACCTGCTCACCGCCTACTCTCCCTTTTCCAGTCACATGTGCCACCCATTTCTACTCCTTCAGAGGCCCCAGCCCTATCCGATTCCTCCCCCATGACCACCTCTTTCTTCAGGCTTACCTTCCTCCCGCAGCGGCTGGTCGAGACTCCAGAATGCAAGCTCTCTTTTTCCATGTGACTGTGAGAAGCCTCCCAGACACTGCCTCTGCTGCACTGAAGGGACTTTCCCGGGCAAGTTTGAGTGGAGCGACGCAGCAGGCAATGGGATGCATGTGCACGGCTGGGCCGAAGAACAGGGGGCAGCCTTTTTGGCGCTTTTGTGACCTGTAGTTTTCAATGGCCTCCAGCCAGCTGCCACTGCCAGGAAGCAGCTGGCAAAGAGTCAGCGGTGGGAGGCTTCTTGCAGTCACACCGAAAAAGAGAGTTTGCTTTCTGCAGTCCAGACCAGCCACCGCGGGAGAAAGGTAAGCCCAAAGAAAGAGGTGGTCATGGGGGAGGAAGCGAGGCTAGGGCCAAGGCCTCTGAAGGAGCAGAAATGGGACTGGCGAAGGGAGCACGGGCAGCATGCAGGAGGAGGCCTTTGACAGATTAAGCCAGGCCTGGGCGGAAAATAGGTATATAGGTAAAAATTCATTTTTTCCCCTACCAGGTTCTGTGGGCATGGCTTGGTGGGGGTCACGTGACTAAGTGGGCATGGCCGTGAGTGATGTTGAGTTGGCCATGCCCACTCAGTCACATGATACCCACACACACCTAGCTACGCCCACAGAACCGGTAGTAAAAAAAATGAATCCCACCACTGATCCAGACAGCCCTAAACTTTAGTGAGAAGGGAAATCCAAAGTCTGAAATGCCCCAGGGACACATTTCCATGAAGTCAACTTCTCAAGAAGGAAAGATTTCCACTTAGGGCCTTCTCGGTCAATGGGAGAAGAGAGCTGCACCTGATTCCCTGTGTATCTGCCCAAAGTCTCCTCTGGAGGATTCGGCCAAAGAGCAGAGCTGAAACTTTCAGGATAATAATTCTCCCTGTCAGGAGAGATCCCTGGCTAATTCAACTAGTTCTTGGACTCAAGGATTGTTGAGCATTTCTCTGGAGAGAAATAACCACCGTATGGTTCATAATGATAATGGTACATATCAATTTAAATAAGTCGTCAAGCATTGAGTCCCTGGGGAGCTCAATCCTTGAGTTTGGCCCTGGAGGGAATACATGGTCCCTGTTGCTGGAGAAAACTCTGATCTTTGTTGACATAATGATTAAAGAGAAATCCCTGGGGACCAGTTAATGTACAAGCATGTCACAGATCGGAAATAGATCCCTGCTGAGTTGGAGCAAAAATTCACTTTATTTTGAAAGTTAAAGCTCAAGGGTACCACTACAAAAGGGCTGAGGCAATAGTGTGGCCAGTCTCCAAGAACAAAATCAAACTCAGTCAAAAACTAGTCATCAGAACAACAACAAAAAATTACACACCGATAGAGGGAAAGTTTTTTGTGTGACTTTGGAATGTGAGTTCTTGTTTACAGGCTCACTTCCAGCTCTGCTGAGTAACCGTGGCAGGTGTTCCAGCTCTCCCCTATAATTATGGAAAGGTTGGGGATTTCTTCCCATCTTTTTTCTCTCCCGTTAGTTGTCTGTCACCTTGGAAACCAGTCTTGTGAACAGCAAATATAACAGAATGTTAAACTGCCGGCCTCAATAATAACTGCTTTAGCCTGAGATGTAGATATTGTATCTCTGCATATCCTGGCTGGCCTTCTCATGCTCCTTTCCCACTTGAGATTTTGAATGACAAAGCGTGATCAACCCTACACAATTCTTTTTGGTCCATTTCCAGATGCACATTAAAACACCTTTATTTTAATCCATCTTGTCTAAGGTAGCCTCATGAACAAAACACATCCAAAATCCAAGCCTCCATAAACTTCTATGGTATCAGGAGTCCATCCCAAGTTCTAAAGTACATTCCGGCTCTCCTTTCATCAAAATCATTAATTAAAAATGTTGGTGAAACCAATATACCGAGTAGAACAGTTTGACCAAATTCACTCTTGATCATTATTTCCTGAGGAATTGATTAAAGAGAGCTTTTGGGGGAATTTTCTTAGTTTGATAACCACCACAGCATATTGCTCTTTATCCCATGCTTGTTAATAAAAATATTGGCATTCCTCCATTAAATCTTTATCACCTATAGATCACCCATCAATCCTAAGAAAATTAAGTGACTGGAATATCTACTGTAATACTTTCAGTTCCGGGCAGCTATTCTCGTATTCTTGAATAATCTGGCATGATGCCCGTTCTCCAGATTTCTCCAAGAGAAAAGATTAGTGAGTCCATTTCCTTCAGGATATGAAGAGCTCAGCAAGCATGGAATGATCTCCCTATAAATGTTGTGGGTTCTTCACTGAGAACCCACAACAGAAATCACATCCAGAAAGCAGACAGAGATAACTGATTCAGCAGGATTCATTAACTTCTCTTTATATACATAATAACGCATGAATAAAGGTACAATACCAACAGCAGATTCTTCCCATGTGGTAGAGAGGAGAGATTGTTTCAGTTCCGAGTTCAGAGCAGACAAGACTAGTTTCAGTTTCAATTCTCAGCACAGCACACAGAGCTGCAGGTCTAATCTGTTTCAGCTCCCATTGGTTGATCTGCGGGTGTGCCTATTCATTGGCTGACCTTGTTACCATGTCTCTGCCAGTCATGAATTTCTATGAGAGAAGGATCTAGACAGACAATTCTGTCTGTCAGTTTGAATGGTTTTCTTGGATAATGCAGAAGGTGTCAAGCCATACAACTAACTGATGCAATAAAAACAGGATTGGTCTGGATGATTTCAGTAGTTCATTCCAAATCTACTACATTATTTTCTCCAGTAGCCCTGACTATGTCTATTTATCTGGAAAATGGAAAATTGGGGGGGGGGGTTGTCCAGGGGCCTTCA
This sequence comes from Thamnophis elegans, assembly GCF_009769535.1. Classification (NCBI taxonomy): domain Eukaryota; kingdom Metazoa; phylum Chordata; class Lepidosauria; order Squamata; family Natricidae; genus Thamnophis; species Thamnophis elegans. Next base: position 7,464,600 of record NC_045555.1, on the reverse strand, counting down.
ACAAAGCCAAGCTGATCACCTTCAGCATGCTGGTCTTCTGCAGTGTCTGGGTGACTTTTGTGGTCACCTACCTAAGCACCAAAAGGAAATACATAGTGGCTGTGCAGGTCTTCTCCATCCTGGCCTCCAGTGCTGGGCTGCATCTTCATCTTCAAACGCTACATTAACCTTCTGAGGCCAGACCTGAACACAAAAGAGCAGCTTACAACCAGAAGAAATGTGGAAATGTGAGACAGAGGACAGCAGGACAAACCTAGAAAATGGCCCAAGCTGCTCTCCACACATGAGCTGTTTCAACAATTAATGATTAGAGGAGACTGCAAGATGTACAATGAAAGGTTCTCCTTGCACACATAAGCTAGTCATTCCCATCTCTAGGGGGCAGTGCTCATCTCCGTTTCAAAGCCAAAGAGCCAGTGCTGTCCGAAGACGTCTCCATGGCCACATGGCCAGCATGACTCAATGCCGAAGGCGCACGGAACTCTGTTACCTTCCCTCAAAAGGTGGTCCTTATTTTTCTACTTGCATTTTTTACGTGCTTTCAAACTGCTAGGTTGGCAGAAGCTGGGACAAGTCACGGGAGCTCACTCTGTTATGTGGCGCTAGGGATTTGAACCGCCAAACTGCCAACCTTTCTGATCGACAAGCTCAGCGTCTTAGCCACTGAGCCACCACATCCTGTACAGATGTACAACATGCAATAGCTAGCTGGAGGGTTTAAATTATTCAAAAGAAACGTACCTAATCAAAGAGGTGGCAGATTTGCGTTTTATATAAGAAGTAGCTATACTTCATTAGAAATTCAGGAAAAAAGGGGTGAAGGCTTCCTTGAATCCATTTGGGTTAATATAAAGGGGACAGGAATGATATTCCTATAAGTGTATTCTACAGACCGCCCCACCCCCATGCAAACACAGGAAATGTCAAAGCTGATTTGGATTTTATCCCTGCCTGCAATTTTCCTCGCAGCCTAACAGAATTGGAAGGGAGGGGGTGGAAGCCTAGGGGGGAGGACTCAAGAGAGCCAGCCGCACCCTGTGAAAGTTCATTCACTTCAAGGTTATGTTACTGGTCCTCTTTAAACGGCACAGACTGTTTTCTAAAACACAAAGGTTGTGTTGGATTGGCAAACAATGAATAGCGGGAAAAGGAGAACTTTACCTACGCAGCTGCCTGTGGCAACCTTTAGAATTGGCTTTACGTCATCTGTACCAGGTGTGGGTTCCGGCAGGCTCTACTGCTGGTTCGTTCATGCACGCCTCCCGCGTATACGCTTTATGCTTGCTGCGCACGCATGCGCGATGCAATGAAAATGCTTCTGTGCATCTGCAAAACTGCAAAATAAGATGGCAACGCCTATGGCACCACCAAATTAAATAAATTAAATCTAATCTAAATCACCGGGAGAACCAGTTGGAGGGTGTGGCGGTTCCAGCGACCCAGGCCACCAAACCACTACTGGTTTAGCTGAACCGATCTGAATCGGTTAACTAAGATATGCAGCAGAAAGCACACTCTAACAGTAATGGGGGAGCTTTAACGAGTGATGTGTGGTGATGTTTATGGCTGATGAGGCACTGACGTCATCACAATCCTTGCACGTTTCAAAGGGGTGGTGGGCAAGAGCGTATTGCCGAGGACCATATGCGGTGACCAACAGTGGCCAACAACAACAAAAAAAAGAGATTGGGGAGGGGGAGACCAAGGAGACGAGGAGTTCCTTGTTGTGTTTTCCACAAAGGCCAACAGTCCCTCCAAGGGGGGGGAGAAAGAGAGAGAGAGAGAGAGAGAGAGAGAGAGAGAGAGAGAGAGAGATGATGATGATGATGATGACGACGACGACAATTAAGTATCAAAAATCTTTTGAGTTTGACAATATAATATGCTATCCAAAATTATAAATAATCTTATTTTCAGATGCATTTTTGGCCATCTTTGTTATTTTCTTTTTTTAAAAATCAGACTTGCTTCCAATTTGTGCCTTCTGGCAAACTACCGATGTTTTCATTTAATTTGAGGTCTGTTTGTCCCCGTTTTCACCTCTAGGGAGATTGGGGGTTCAGAATAGGAACCCATGTCGGATTTTTCCCGATCTTCACCCCGATTATTTTTATTTATATTAACTTTTGCCATTTCTTTTCATCACCTGCCATGTGCGAAATGGCCACGAGATGGCAGGCTATTATTACTAAGGCAATTTCCCATAGACTTTGAAAACAGCTGATTTCATTTAATTTGAGGTGTGTTTTTCTCCGTTTTCACCTCTTATTTTCTTTTTTAAAAAATCAGACTTGCTTCCAATTTGTGCCTTCTGGCAAACTACCGATGTTTTCATTTAATTTGAGGTCTGTTTGTCCCCGTTTTCACCTCCAGGGAGATTGGGAGTTCAGAATAGGAACCCGTGTCGGATTTTTCCCGATCTCCACCCTGATTATTTTTTATTTATATTGACTTTAGTCATTTCTTGCTTCCACCTGCCATGTGCGAAATGGCCACAAGATGGCAGGCTATTATTGCTAATGCAATTTCCCATAGACTTTCAAAACCGCTGTTTTCATTTAATTTGAGGTTTGTCTTTCTCCGTTTTCACCTCCAGGGAGATTGGGTGTTCAGAGCACGATACCACGTCGAATTTCTCCCGATTTGCACCCTTATTCTTATTTATATTAAGTTTTGCCATTTCTTGTCTCCACCTGCCATGTGCGAAATGGCCACGAGATGGCAGGCTATTATTGCTAATACAATTTCCCATAGAGTTTAGAGTTTATTAACATTTATAGGCCGCCCTTTTCCCTGAGGGGACTCAGGGCGGCTCACATAAAATCAGGAAGGGGAATACAAACAATAACGTAGACACACATAAGTAAAAATAATAGGCAACATTCATTCATCATTCGGGAGGGGCGGCTATCTTTGTCCCCAGGCCTGACGGGCTAGCCAGGTCTTAAGGGCTTGCAAACCGCTGTTTTCATTTAATTTGAGGTCTGTTTGTCCCCGTGTTCACCTCTAGGGAGATTAGGGGGTTCAGAGTCGGAACCCATGTCAGATTTTTCCCGATCTCCACCCTGATTATTTTTATTTTTATTAACTTTTGTCATTTCTTGCCTCCACCTGCCATGTGAGAAATGGCCACGAGAGGGCAGGCTATTATTGCTAATGCAATTTCCCATAGACTTTCAAAACCGCTGTTTTCATTTAATTTGAGGTTTGTTTTTCTCCGTTTTCACCTCCAGGGAGATTGGGTGTTCAGAGCACGATACCACGTAGGATTTCTCCCGACTTGCACCCTGATTTTTATTTATATTAATTTTTCGGATTTCTTGTCTCCACCTGCCATGTGCGAAATGGCCACGAGATGGCAGGCTATTATTGCTAACGCAATTTCCCATAGACTTTGAAAACCATTGTTTTCATTTAATTTGAGGTCTGTTTGTCCCCGTTTTCACCTCCAGGGAGATTGGGAGTTCAGAATAGGAACCCGTGTCGGATTTTTCCCGATCTCCACCCTGATTATTATTTTTTAATTTTTATTTTAAACACATAAACACATCAACAAAAACAAATACATGACTTAAAATAACATAGGAACAAGAAGTTCCATCATATATCATACAGCAGTTCCGTATCGGTTTCTTTACAGTTAGTGTTTTCCCTTCTAGACATTTCTATCTTGCATTCATGGTCTCCTTATTCGTTATTCATTATTATTTACAATTCTATATTTATTTATACTTAGCTATTTATAAGAAAATATTGTTTACCTATATGGTGTTTTATATTCTTACTGTCATTTATTCTTTTACATACAATGATAGGTATACATTCACATAGTTATTCTTCTTCTTTGCCATTCTTATTCCATTTAAAAGGTTATAATATACAGTATGAATTCCTTTGTTTACCATCCCTAGAGCCTGTTGTAACACCACCTTATTTTCCCTTTCTTTTCTCCAGCCCTTCCTTCTCTACTTCCTTCCTTCTTCCTCTCCTTCCCCTTCTTTCCTCCCTTACCTCTCCCCTACTCCTACCCTCTCTTCCCTTCCTGCCCTCTCTCCTTCTCTTTCCCTCCCTTCCACCCTCCTCTCCTTTTCCTTCCTTCTTCCCTCCCTTCTCTACTTCCTTCCTCCTCTCCTCTCCTTCCTTCTTCCATCCCTTTCTTTTTCTATTGTTATAGGTGTCTCTTTCAAATCTCAGTTTATGTTTTCTTGGGGATGGTATTTCCACAAACCCATATAGTTTCGTATAATTTCCTTTTTTCTCTTTCGTTCTACAGTCTATATGCCAGCCATCATCCTGATTTGATCGCTTATTCCAAGTAATTCAGTCTGACTACTTTAATTTTCTGTGCTAATTCCTCCACCCTGATTATTTTATTTTTATATTAACTTTTGTCATTTCTTGTCGCCACCTGCCATGTGCGAAATGGCCACGAGGTGGCAGGCTATTATTGCTAATGCAATTTCCCATAGACTTTGAAAACCGTTGTTTTCATTTAATTTGAGGTTTGTTTTTCTCCATTTTCACCTCCAGGGAGATTGGGTGTTCAGAGCACGATACCACGTCGAATTTCTCCCGATTTGCACCCTTATTCTTATTTATATTAAGTTTTGCCATTTCTTGTCTCCACCTGCCATGTGCGAAATGGCCACGAGATGGCAGGCTATTATTGCTAATGCAATTTCCCATAGACTTTCAAAACCGCTGTTTTCATTTAATTTGAGGTTTGTTTTTCTCCATTTTCACCTCCAGGGAGATTGGGTGTTCAGAGCACGATACCACGTCGAATTTCTCCCGATTTGCACCCTTATTCTTATTTATATTAAGTTTTGCCATTTCTTGTCTCCACCTGCCATGTGCGAAATGGCCACGAGATGGCAGGCTATTATTGCTAATGCAATTTCCCATAGACTTTGAAAACCGCTGTTTTCATTTAATTTGAGGTTTGTTTTTCTCCGTTTTCACCTCCAAGGAGATTGGGGGTTCAGAATAGGAACCCATGTCGGATTTTTCCCGATCTCCACCCTGATTATTTTAATTTATATTAACTTTTGCCGTTTCTTGTCTCCACCTGTCATGTGCGAAATGGCCACGAGATGGCAGGCTATTATTGCTAATGCAATTTCCCATAGACTTTGAAAACCGCTGTTTTCATTTAATTTGAGGTTTCTTTTTCTCCATTTTCACCTCCAAGGAGATTGGGTGTTCAGAGTCGGAACCCATGTCAGATTTTTCCCGATCTCCACCCTGATTATTTTTATTTATATTAACTTTTGCCATTTCTTGTCTCCACCTGTCATATGCGAAATGGCCACGAGATGGCAGGCTATTATTGCTAACGCAATTTCCCATAGACTTTGAAAACCATTGTTTTCATTTAATTTGAGGTCTGTTTGTCCCCGTTTTCACCTCCAGGGAGATTGGGAGTTCAGAATAGGAACCCGTGTCGGATTTTTCCCGATCTCCACCCTGATTATTATTTTTTAATTTTTATTTTAAACACATAAACACATCAACAAAAACAAATACATGACTTAAAATAACATAGGAACAAGAAGTTCCATCATATATCATACAGCAGTTCCGTATCGGTTTCTTTACAGTTAGTGTTTTCCCTTCTAGACATTTCTATCTTGCATTCATGGTCTCCTTATTCGTTATTCATTATTATTTACAATTCTATATTTATTTATACTTAGCTATTTATAAGAAAATATTGTTTACCTATATTGTGTTTTATATTCTTACTGTCATTTATTCTTTTACATACAATGATAGGTATACATTCACATAGTTATTCTTCTTCTTTGCCATTCTTATTCCATTTAAAAGGTTATAATATACAGTATGAATTCCTTTGTTTACCATCCCTAGAGCCTGTTGTAACACCACCTTATTTTCCCTTTCTTTTCTCCAGCCCTTCCTTCTCTACTTCCTTCCTTCTTCCTCTCCTTCCCCTTCTTTCCTCCCTTACCTCTCCCCTACTCCTACCCTCTCTTCCCTTCCTGCCCTCTCTCCTTCTCTTTCCCTCCCTTCCACCCTCCTCTCCTTTTCCTTCCTTCTTCCCTCCCTTCTCTACTTCCTTCCTCCTCTCCTCTCCTTCCTTCTTCCATCCCTTTCTTTTTCTATTGTTATAGGTGTCTCTTTCAAATCTCAGTTTATGTTTTCTTGGGGATGGTATTTCCACAAACCCATATAGTTTCGTATAATTTCCTTTTTTCTCTTTCGTTCTACAGTCTATATGCCAGCCATCATCCTGATTTGATCGCTTATTCCAAGTAATTCAGTCTGACTACTTTAATTTTCTGTGCTAATTCCTCCACCCTGATTATTTTATTTTTATATTAACTTTTGTCATTTCTTGTCGCCACCTGCCATGTGCGAAATGGCCACGAGGTGGCAGGCTATTATTGCTAATGCAATTTCCCATAGACTTTGAAAACCGTTGTTTTCATTTAATTTGAGGTTAGTTTTTCTCCGTTTTCACCTCCAGGGAAATTGGGGTTTCAGAATAGGAACCCATGTCGGATTTTTCCCGATCTCCATCCTGATTATTTTAATTTATATTAATTTTTGCCATTTCTTGTCTCCACCTGCCATGTGCCAAATGGCCACGAGATGGCAGGCTATTATTGCTAATGCAATTTCCCATAGACCTTGCAAACCGCTGTTTTCCTTTAATTAGAGGCCTGTTTGTCCCCGTGTTCACCTCTAGGGAGATTGGGGACTCAGTGTAGGAACACATGTCGGATTTTTCCCGATCTCCACCCTGATTATTTTTATTTATATTAACTTTTGCCATTTCTTGTCTCCACCTGTCATGTGCGAAATGGCCACGAGATGGCAGGCTATTATTGCTAATGCAATTTCCCATAGACTTTCAAAACCGCTGTTTTCATTTAATTTGAGGTTTGTTTTTCTCCATTTTCACCTCCAGGGAGATTGGGTGTTCAGAGCACGATACCACGTCGAATTTCTCCCGATTTGCACCCTTATTCTTATTTATATTAAGTTTTGCCATTTCTTGTCTCCACCTGCCATGTGCGAAATGGCCACGAGATGGCAGGCTATTATTGCTAATGCAATTTCCCATAGACTTTGAAAACCGCTGTTTTCATTTAATTTGAGGTTTGTTTTTCTCCGTTTTCACCTCCAAGGAGATTGGGGGTTCAGAATAGAAACCCATGTCGGATTTTTCCCGATCTCCACCCTGATTATTTTAATTTATATTAACTTTTGCCGTTTCTTGTCTCCACCTGTCATGTGCGAAATGGCCACGAGATGGCAGGCTATTATTGCTAATGCAATTTCCCATAGACTTTCAAAACCGCTGTTTTCATTTAATTTGAGGTTTGTTTTTCTCCATTTTCACCTCCAGGGAGATTGGGTGTTCAGAGCACGATACCACGTCGAATTTCTCCCGATTTGCACCCTTATTCTTATTTATATTAAGTTTTGCCATTTCTTGTCTCCACCTGCCATGTGCGAAATGGCCACGAGATGGCAGGCTATTATTGCTAATGCAATTTCCCATAGACTTTCAAAACCGCTGTTTTCATTTAATTTGAGGTTTGTTTTTCTCCATTTTCACCTCCAGGGAGATTGGGTGTTCAGAGCACGATACCACGTCGAATTTCTCCCGATTTGCACCCTTATTCTTATTTATATTAAGTTTTGCCATTTCTTGTCTCCACCTGCCATGTGCGAAATGGCCACGAGATGGCAGGCTATTATTGCTAATGCAATTTCCCATAGACTTTCAAAACCGCTGTTTTCATTTAATTTGAGGTTTGTTTTTCTCCATTTTCACCTCCAGGGAGATTGGGTGTTCAGAGCACGATACCACGTCGAATTTCTCCCGATTTGCACCCTTATTCTTATTTATATTAAGTTTTGCCATTTCTTGTCTCCACCTGCCATGTGCGAAATGGCCACGAGATGGCAGGCTATTATTGCTAATGCAATTTCCCATAGACTTTGAAAACCGCTGTTTTCATTTAATTTGAGGTTTGTTTTTCTCCGTTTTCACCTCCAAGGAGATTGGGGGTTCAGAATAGGAACCCATGTCGGATTTTTCCCGATCTCCACCCTGATTATTTTAATTTATATTAACTTTTGCCGTTTCTTGTCTCCACCTGTCATGTGCGAAATGGCCACGAGATGGCAGGCTATTATTGCTAATGCAATTTCCCATAGACTTTGAAAACCGCTGTTTTCATTTAATTTGAGGTTTCTTTTTCTCCATTTTCACCTCCAAGGAGATTGGGTGTTCAGAGTCGGAACCCATGTCAGATTTTTCCCGATCTCCACCCTGATTATTTTTATTTATATTAACTTTTGCCATTTCTTGTCTCCACCTGTCATATGCGAAATGGCCACGAGATGGCAGGCTATTATTGCTAATGCAATTTCCCATAGACTTTCAAAACCGCTGTATTCATTTAATTTGAGGTCTATTTCACCCCGTTTTCATTTCGAGAAAGATCGGGGGCTTCAGAGCACGATCCCACTCGGATATCGCCAGATAGGTACCCTAATTATTTTTATTTCTAATACTTTTTTTGCCCTTACTGGTCCTCACCTGCCATACGAAAAATGACCACGAGGTGGCAGTCTGTTACTGTTATGCAATTATCCCTTTGATGGCTTCTGTTCTCATTTAATTTGAACGGACTTGGCATCCTGTTTTGGCCACCAAAGTAATCAGCTGTCTCAGAATACAATCCCTCATCGGATTTACCTTGCTCTGTTCCCTGATTATTTTTATCATTTTTATAATTTATTATTTATTTTTATTTATTGTGATTTTTCTTCCCAACCTGCAATTTAGGAAGTGGCCACCAGGGGTAGGTTTTCCTACCCCTTGCAATTTTCCAGACCTTTACAGGAATGGTTTTTGCTTAATTTCAAGCGGGTTGCACCCTTTTCTTCACCTCTAATGACATATGGGGCCTCGGACTACTATCTAACATGCATTCTCCTGATTATGTTTATGAATGTTTCCTGCAAATTCTCCTCTTCTACTGAATATATGAAGGGATGCGGTGGCTCAGTGGCTAAGACGCTGAGCTTGTCGATCATAAAGGTCAGCAGTTCAGCGGTTTGAATCCCTAGCGCCGCGTAATGGAGTGAGCTCCCATCACTTGTCCCGGCTTCTGCCAACCTAGTAGTTCAAAAGCACGTAAAAAATGCAAGTAGAAAAATAGGGGCCGCCTTTGGTGGGAAGGGAACAGTGTTCCATGTGCCTTCCGGCGTTGAGTCATGCCGGCCATGGAGACGTCTTCAGTCAGCGCTGGCTCTTCAACTTTGAAACGGAGATGAGCACCGCCCCCTAGAGTAAGGAACGACTAGCACAGATGTCCGAGGGGAACCTTTACCTTTATGTTGAATATTTTGTTACCATGCGCCAGTGAGAAAATGGACAGTTATATTGATCCTGTTGTAACCCCGAATTTTTCACTCCCAACCCTTCCTTAGATCTTCCTTTTTAGGAAACCAAGAATAAAAAAATCCCACCTTTGCTACCCCAGCTAAACACCGTACACTGATCACTGGAGAAAGCTTTTCCCAGTTCATGTATAGTATTTTTCCGGGTGTGTCTGTTCTACTCCTATAAACTGTTGGTTTTTTTGTGATCAACAGGCAGTGATGGGGAAGTTCTATACGCTTTGAATGCTTTGAAGCCAATGCAATCCTAAATTGCATGAACCAAGGGATAGAATAAATAATTCTAAACTGTTAATATGACTTGATAAGGCCTTGATAAGGCCACATTTAGAATACTACAGCCACAATATAAAAAAGATGTGAAGACTCTAGAACAGTGTTTCTCAACCTTGGCAACTTGAAGATGTCCGGACTTCAACTCCCAGAATTCCCCAGCCAGCGAATGCTGGCTGGGGAATTCTGGGAGTTGAAGTCCGGACATCTTCAAGTTGCCATGGTTGAGAAACACTGCTCTAGAAAGAGTGCAGAGAAGAGCAACAAAGATGATTAGGGGACTGGAGACTAAAACATATATGAAGAACGGTTGTAGGAACTGGGTATGTCTAGTTTAAGGAAAAGAAGGAGTAGGGGAGACACGATAGCAGTCTTCCAATATCTCAGGGGCTGCCCCAAAGAAGAGGGAGTCAAGCTATTCTCCAAAGCACCTGAGGGCAGAACAAGAAGTGACGGGTGGAAACTCATCAAGGAGAGAAGCAATCTGGAACTTAAGAAGAAATTTCATGATGATGAGAATGATTAATCAGTGGAACAACTTGCCTTCAGAAGTTGTGGATGCTCCATCACTGGAGGCTTTCAAAACTGGATTGCCAATTGTTTGAAATGGTATAGGCTCTCCTTCTTCCGCAGGGGGTTGGACTAGAAGACCTCCAAGGTCCCTTCCAGCTCTGTTATTCTGTTAATGTTTTAAAACGACAAATGGTATATTTGGGGTTTTATTTTTTCCAAGCTCTGGAACAGAATCACCATTCCTTTCTTTGCTTTGAAAAATCATTCTCTCTCCCTGCCTGACCACAACCCATTCATTTATTTTTAAATGTAAGCACTCTGTCCCCCAGACCAGAAATGAATCACTTCAAGGAATGGAGAGGTTTGGGGAATGATTTTTTTTTTAAAAAGAGCGGAAGGTTTTCAGAATTGTCACTTTCCTCGCCGATGGAAGAATGGAGGCAGTGTTTTCAGCTCCCCGTATCTGCCACGTTCTTCCCCTGGCAACGAACAAAAAATGACTTCAAAGAGAGGGGGAAATGGTTAAGGGAAAGTGATTTTCTCTCACGGCCTTGCTGGGGGAATTAAATCGTGTTTCTTCTGTTGCCAGCAAGTGAAATAATCCAATATATTGCAGCAAAAATGCATTTGCTGTTTCCTCTGGCATGGTTGACCTGGCAGGGTTTTTTTTCTTTTCTTTTCTCTTTTCTTTTCTCTCTCCTCTCGTCTTCTCTTCTCGTCTTCTCTCCCCCTCCCTTTCCTTTTCTCTTTTCTTTTCTTCTCTCCCCTTCCATTCCTTTCCTTTTCCTTTCCTTTCCTTTTCTCCTCTCCTTTCCTCTCCTGTCCTGTCCTGTCCTGTCCTGTCCTGTCCTGTATGCTACCAATGAAACCATCCCGAAAACCAAAGCTGGGTCTCTATGATCAATGGCCACCTTCTCCAATGTGTGTGTGGGGGGGGGGGGATACTTTGAGGACAGCAATTGAGTCTCAATAACAGTAACTTGGAGTCCTAGTGAACATCACTTAAACATGAGCCAGCTGCAGCTGCCAAAAATAAAGCCAATGCAATCCTAGGATGCCTTAACCGAAGGCTAGAATCACATGTTAAAGTGTTAATGCCACTTTATAAGGCCTTTAGTAAGGCCACACTTAGAACACTTAGAATGCTTCATCCAATGTAAAAAGATGTTGAGACTTTGGAAAGAATGCAGAGAAGAGCAACAAAGATGATTAGGAACAGGTGGAGACTTCCAGATGCCTGGGTAGCCCAGATAAGCAGCTGGGGCTCAGGACGATGGACAGCAGCTCCAATTGGAGTGTGGGATTTAAGAGTCGGTTTAATGTCAGGGTCACAAGTACCCATAGCAACCAAAACTCAGAAGCTGGTAGATTCCTCAAAGAACAGTTTTATTTGAGGTGTCATATTGGCACAGGCTGGTGAAAACCCGACTCTAAACGTTCCCACGGTTTCTACCTAATTACAAGTTTTCCACTTTCCCCAATCAGTCACGTGGTCCAATCAGGATACTGTCCAGTTGCTAGGTGACTCCAGTCCCCTCCTTCCGAGCACCTGCTGGAATGTCCTTGGTTCCCAAGAGAAAGGATTTTGCTTTGGCTACAAACCCCAGCTACCTCTACTCCCCCCCTCCCTAACCTTCAGCCCCAGTTGTGGCATCCCTGAAGCCACAAAATGGCCTCAGTCAGGTCAACTTCAGGGTTGGACACATATGAAGAACGATTGCGGGAATTGAATATGTCTAGTTCAATGAAAAGAAGGACTAGGGGAGAGACGATAGCAGTCTTCCAATCTCTAAGCAGCTGCTCCGAAGACGAGGGAATCAAGCTGTTCTCCGAAGCACCTGAAGTCAAGACGAGAAACAATGGATGGAAAATAACCAAGGAGAGAAGCAATCTGGAATTAAGGAGAAACTTCCTACAAAACAATTGACCGGTGAAATGGCTTGTAGTTGTAGATACTCCAATAGTGGAGTTTTTGAAGCAAAGATTGGAATGGTACAGGGTCACCTGCTTGAGCAGGGGGTTGGACTAGAAGACCTCCAAGGTCCCAATGGGAAGAATAGATCAGTGGAATGACTTGCCTTCAGAAGTTGTGGGTGGAGGTTTTTAAGAGAATGGACAGCCGTTAGTCTGAAATGGTATCCTGCCGTGATGGCTAAACTATGCCATTTGTGGCACGCAAAGCCATCTCTCTGGGCATGCATGCTGTCGCCAACTGTTCTTCTGGTTTCCATCACTGGTTTTTGCAGGCACAGGAGCCCTGGAAAACTCTCTGAAAAGGGCCCCAAAAACAGTTGGTTTGGGGGCTGTTTTCCATGCCATTTTCAAGCCGATTTTGGGCTGTTTTATGGCCAAAAAGGGCCTGAAAAACAGCCTGAAACAGCCCCCCCCAAATGGCCAAAAAGGCATGGACATTCCAGTTTGGGCACTTGGTGCCGAAAAGGTTTACCATCACTGGCATAAGGTCTCCTGCTTGGACTAAAAGATCTCCAAGGTCCCTTCTAACTCCGATGATGTTCTGTGTTCTAGGAGATGATCCCAAAAGTGGAAGCTAGGGGGAGCTGTGGTTCTGCCTTCAGCTCCGCAGATCTCAAGAGATCTTCTGATCTGGGCAAAAAATAAAATAAAATCAAAAGCCTTCGGCCTCAAAGGTATCAGGGCCGAAGCGGAAGAGGTGGGAGCTCTCTGCACATGCTCAGAGGTGTTTCCTCGTGCCTTCTGAAGTTCCGAAGGGCAGCATCAGCCTGGCAGGATCTGGTGCCCGTCGGAGGATGAAGGCAGAAACAAGGAGATCCCGGCAGGCGGAAAAAACTGATTCACCGCCTTGAAGCTCGGCTTCCACGCTCCCTTGCTTTGAAACTGCGAAATGAGGCACGGCGATTGAGAGGGGCTTTAATAACCATCTCAGCGCTGACATTTAGATTACAGATGGCATTTTCAATTAGGTGGGCATCCTCTGTGGGTGGAAAATCGGCGGCTGGCGCGGCTTCAGGCTTCTCCACGCTCTGTAAGGAGGGAAGCGAGAAATGGAGGAATTCAGGCCAGGCAATGAACCTGCAGCCCCCCCCCCCCACCACCACCACCAGGCATGGCCTGGGAAACTGAGAGACCAGACTGGGTGGTTCAGGGGTTGGGAAGCCAAAGGGATCTCCCTAAATAACGGGTGTGTGGAGCTGAAGGTCATCTAGCTGAGGATTTCCCATCCTGAGGTTTCTGAAGGTCCCCCTCCAAGTTATGACATTGGGAGGAGGGGGTGGTCAGGCGACATTCATCAGTCCTAGCTGAGGAGGAAGTGGTATCAGGTAACCGATTAACAGAGTTGGAAGGGACCTTGTAGGTCATCTAGTCCAACCCCCCCAAGTAGGAGACCCTACACCATTTCTGACAAATGAGAGCCCAGTCTCTTCTTGAAAGCCTCCAGTGATGACCCTCCCGCAACTTTTGAAGGCAACTTCTGTTCCATGGGTTGATTGTTCTTGCTGTCAGAAAATTTCTCCTTATTTCCAGGTTGAATCTCTCCTTGGCCAGTTTCCATCCATTATTATTCCTTGTCGGGCCTTCAGGGGCTTTGGAAAATAGCTTGAGCCCCTCCTCTCTGTGGCAGCCCCTCAAATAATGGAAGACTGCTATCCTGTCTCCCCCGGTTCTTCTCTTCACTAGACTAGCCAGGCCCAGTTCCTGCAACCGTTCATCGTATGTTTTAGCCTCCAGGCCCCTCATCATCCTGGTTGCTCTTCTCTGCACTTTTTCTAGAGTCTCAACCTCTTTTTTATAGTGGGGAACCAAAACTGGATGCAGTGGTGGCTGTGGCCTGAAAACCTTCTGACCATGCTCATCTTTCATCCAGAGGACTGCAATGCATTCTGCATGGGGCTGTCCTTGGAGACTGTACAGAAGTTTTAGCTGGTCCAGGATGTGGCTGGGGAAACGTGATGGGCATAGCAACGGCAACGGCCATTACATACAGCCCCACCATGCTTTACAGCCCTCTTTGAGTGGTTTACAGAGTCAGCCTCTTGCCCCCAACAATCTGGGTTTTCACTTTGCCGACCTCGGAAGGATGGAAGGCTGAGTCAACCTTGGAGATGGTTGGGATCGAACTGCTGGCAGTCGGCAGAGTTGGCAAAGTGCAATACTGCATTCTATCCCTAGCAAACTCCTCCCCCACCCGTCCGGTTCCCAAGGAAGCTTTTCGTGCCCGTCAGTCTGTCTCTCAGGTCCTTAGGCTGATCTTGAGGTGACCTGAGGTTTTTTGCTTTTCGTTCTTCGGTTGTCCAGCATTCTGAATGGGCAGCCCCCCCCCAAAATGCGGACAAAGGAAATAAGCAGAGCCTTTTAGAGGCCATCTGATTCTCCCCATGGTTGGAAAAAGCAGAAGCCGCCAACGTTGCTCCGGCCGGTTTTAATTTTACTCCTCGGAAAATCCATAATGCTGAGAGATAAAAAGAAATAATTAGGAAATTAGCGGAGGCCTCGGGAGAAGGCAAGTGGCTGCAAAGGAGCTGGCGCCATCCCGGTCCTTTCCTCTTTTAATCCCATTAAAGTTCGTGGTAATTAGATTTTAAATGACCGCCCGCCCTGCTGTTTACGGTCTTGGTCAAAGGAAAGGAAAGGAAACACGATCGTGTCCCGTGAGAGAAATCGAACGTGTTTTAAAGGCTTTGGAATTTCAGCTCCAGGTGTTGTGGCCCGCCAGCAACCAGCAGAGCTGGCAGCAGATTCGGACAGTGAGGAGGTTGGGAAGGAAGATGGGCCAGTCCTGGAGTCTGGGGAAGGCTCTGATGAGGGCTCTGTGTTGGAGGCAGAGAGGGGGCCAGGGCCGGATGGGAGTTATCAGCTGCCTTCAGAGGCAGACATCAGTGAGGCAGAAGAACAGCTGGAGCCTGTTCCCAGTGTGCGCATGCGCAGAGTTGCCAGACGAAGGGAACAGCTAAAGAACAAGGGTCAGCTTGGGAGTAAGGCCACAGGCGGACGGTGAATGGCCCCTCCCACAGGAAATAAAAGAGGAGCAAAAGGGGAGTGGAGCTTGCAGGAGACCATTAGTTAGCTTAATTGGTTCCTTACTCTCCGAGACTCCTGGCCAAGTTCTGCAGATATCGGCCTGGCAGCTCTCCAAGCCAGATAAGGTCTGTGACTGTAAATCCTCCCTTGAAAGACTTTGCTGGATGTGAAGGTGACAAGCAACAGGGAGAAAGAAGGTGAAAGCAACAGGGAGAAAGCAGAACTATTTAACTCATCTTTTGCATCTGTCTTTACACAAAGGGACAAAACAGTCCAACCTATCAAAAACAGCACCACAAAAATCAGATTAGGAACACAAATTGAAATAGGGAAGAAAATGGTAAGTGAGCACCTGTCTACCCTAGATGAGTTCAAATCACCAGGACCGGATGGATTACACCCCAGGGTTCTGAAGGAACTGGCAGAAGAGATTTCAGAACCACTGAACGATATCTTTCAGAGATCCTGGAGCACCGGGGAACTGCCAGAGGACTGGAAAAGAGCTGATGTGGTTCCCATCTTCAAAAAAGGAAAAAAAATAGATCCAGGAAACTGCAGACCTATCAGCCTGACCTCAATACCAGGAAAGATTCTGGGGAAAATAATCAAGCAACGAATTAGCGAACATCTAGAAGCAAACAAAGTAATAGCCAAAAGCCAACATGGGTTTGTCAAAAACAGATCATGCCAGATTAATCTTATTGCATTCTTTGATAATGTGACAAAATTAGTGGTCCAGAGGAATGCCGTCGATATAGTTTACTTGGACTTCAGTAAGGCATTTGATAAGGTAGACCATAACCTACTACTGGATAAAGTAGAAGAATGTGGGTTAGATAGCATCACCACCAGATGGATTCGTAACTGGCTGACCAACCGCACTCAACGTGTAGTCCTCAATGGAACTGCATCTACATGGAGGGAAGTATGAAGTGGAGTACCCCAAGGCTCTGTTTTAGGCCCAGTACTCTTCAACATCTTCATCAATGATTTGGATGAGGGAATAAATGGGGAACTCATCAAATTTGCAGATGACACCAAGCTGGCAGGAATAGCCAACACTCCAGAAGACAGGCTTAAGATACAGAAGGATCTTGACAAACTTGAACATTGGGCACTAACTAATAAAATGAAATTCAATGGTGAAAAGAGTACGGTTCTACATTTAGGCAACAAAAACAAAATGCACAGGTACAGTATAGGTGGTACCTTGCTCAATAGTAGTAACTGTGAAAGGGATCTTGGAGTCCTAGTGGACAACTGTTTAAATAGGAGCCAGCCGTGTGCAACAGCTGCCAAAAAAGCCAACACAGTTCTAGGCTGCATAAACAGAGGGATAGAATCAAGATCACGTGAAGTGTTAATACCACTTTATAAGGCCTTGGTAAGGCCACACCTGGAATACGGCATTCAGTTCTGGTCGCCACAATGTAGAAAAGATGTGGAGACTCTAGAAAGAGTGCAGAGAAGAACAACAAAGATGATTAGGGGACTGGAGGCGAAAACATATGAAGAAGGGTTGCAGAAACTGTTTATGTCTAGTTTAATAGAAAGAAGGGACTAGGGGAGACATGATAGCAGTCTTCTAATAACTCAGGGGTTGCCACAAAGAAGAGGGAGTCAAGCTATTCTCCAGGGCACCTGAGGGTAGAACAAGAAGCAATGGGTGGAAACTAATCAAGGAGAGAAGCAACTTAGAACTGAGGAGAAATTTCCTGACAGTTAGAACAATTGATCAGTGGAACAACTTGCCTCCAGAAGTTGTGAATGCTCCAACACTGGAAGTCTTTAAGAAGATGTTGGATAACCATTTGTCTGAAATGGTATAGGGTTCCCTGCCTAGGCAGAGGGTTGGACTAGAAGACCTCCAAGGTCCCTTCCAACTCTGCTATTGTATTGTGAATGAGCAGAATTCACAGTCAATTAAGAAAAGAGGCTTTTGTCAGGACAAGGAGTTTGCTTCACGCTCTTGGGAAGCCTGGGTCAAGACACCACGTTGCTTTGGAACCAGTTCGGCTTCCCGGGATGGAAGCACCGAATTTTACAAAGGAATAAAATAACTTAGAGAGGTTTGGGGTCGAAAGAGTCAAAATGGAGGCCACAGTAGCTGGGTGCTCTGCCTGCTTTTGAGGTGGGTCATGGTGTCATGGCCGCCATTTTGGCCTTTCAGGCCCTTGAGGGATTGGAGAAATGCTTTGGCGGACAGGTGTGGGCGGGGAAACGGTTGTGGCCAAAAAAGTGGGTGTGTCCAGGATGATAACAGGGAAGGGGCGTTTAGAGCTGGCGCCCCACATTAGCTGAGCTCCTCTCTACAAGACCCATTCGCTTTCCTTTTCCTACTTTAAATTTATTGCTTTTAAATGTAATAGAGTAGCTTTTATCATGCTTTGAAGCCTCTCAGCAGACAATAAAGTTGCAGAGAGATAAATAGATATTTTCTCTAAATGCTGGGGTTTTTTTGGGGGGGGGGGAGATGGCGATCTTTTGCCAGATCTGGTCGTAGGGAGTTCCCAAGTCAACCGGCTTCCCAATTCCTTTTTTTAAAAAAAAACCCCGGTACTTCTTTCTGAGCAATCTGCCATTCAACACATTTGAAATCGTCAGATTCGTTATGCTTTGTTAGATAAACAGAATGGCATTGTGGAGGGGGGGGGGGGCTTTATAAATATGCCTTCCCCTCCTGTTTTGAAAACCTCGGTAGCCACTAAATTTAATGAGCTGCTTCTTAATTGCCCTGAAAGAGAGGGAGGGGGGGGGAATGGCTGATGATAAGATAATTATGCCTGAACTATGAACCTTTTTTTATTTGCTGGCGAAAAAGCCTGGATGAGCTCGCAAGGTTTCATTTTTAAAAAAAAAATCAAATCAAATCAAAACAAAGCCAAGCTCCTGCTAATGAAGGCTCGGTGGCACAAAGTCTGAAAAACCATCATCCCCTTCCAGTCTTCGTTAAAAGAGGCTTCCTCTAATCAGAGCTGCGGCCAATTAATTTCCTTAACAAGCACTTCATCCCAACTGTTGTCAGCTGATTCAACGTTGTTGCGATGGCGCCTTCCATCCTAGGCTGCATTAATAGAGGGACAGACTCGAGGCAGGGGTGGGTTCCTGCCAGTTCTAACTTCTATAGAAGAGGTTCCACAAATCTACAGTGCCGTTCAGAACCGGTTCCAGCTTCCTCCCCCCGCCCGTCCACACATCAAGATGAAGAGCGAGAGGAGGAATTCTGGGAGTTGAAGTCCACAAGTCTTAAAGCTGTCAAGTTTGAACACCCCTGGGGGGGGTTTCCTAAAGTGTTAGGGATGCGAGGGTCTTGTAACTTGACAGCTTTAAGACTTGCGTGCTTCAAATGCCAGAGTTTCTGAGCCAACATTTTGGTTTCTAAGCAAGAGCGTTGTTAAGTGAGTTTCACCACATTTTACAAGTTGGCCACGACCACCCAGTCACATGGCTGGCAAGCCACTCCCACCCGGTCACATGGATGGCAAGCCACTCCCACAAAGCAGGCCACACCTACAGAAGAGGTTCTAAATAATTTTGAAACCCACCACTGACTAGAGGAGACATGATAGCAGTGTTCCAATATCTCAGGGGCTGCCCCAAAGAAGAGGGAGTCAAGCTATTCTCCAAAGCACCTGAGGGCAGGACACATGCACCCCGCCCCCTGCACATGCACAGCAGAGACCCGAAAATCAGCTGACTGGCGGGAGGCGCATGTGCAATGGAGGTGACAGCTCACATGCCGGCAGAGAGGGCTCAGCGTGGCACGTGTGACATTGATTCCCCATCATAGCAATAGCAATAGCAGTTAGACTTATATACCGCTTCATAGGGCTTTCAGCCCTCTCTAAGCGGTTTACAGAGTCAGCATATCTCCCCCTCATAGTCTGGGTCCTCATTTCACCCAGCTCTGGAGGATGGAAGGCTGAGTCAACCCTGAGCCGGTGAGATTTGAACCGCCGAACTGCAGCTAACAGTCAGCTGAAGTAGCCTGCAGTGCTGCACTCTAACCACTGCGCCACCTCGGCTCATATCATGGGTATAGGTTTCCTGCTTGAACAGGGGGTCAGTCTCCAAGACGTCCAAGATCCCATCCAAGTCTATTATTTATTTAGAAGGATCGTTGTCTGTGGCCACCAGCCCTTCAGCCTCTTAAGACAGAGCTGGGAGAGAGACCCCAAGGAACTCCTGCCCCCTCTCTTTGCCCCCAACTCAAGTGCCATGCCCTGGCACAATTGTGCACCTGGAGGTGGCTCGCAAATGAAGTCAGGAAAAGCTTCGAGCACCGTCATAAGATTGGAAATAATTGGCAGCTTTCTCAATAGATGATCCAAAAGTCGTAGACCTCCATCCATTTTCGGTGACGGACCTTCCTGCCTCTCCCTCTGCCTTTCTTGTTCCTGCTGCACGGCCCTGGGGTCGGAGTGGTTAGGGTGCAGTACTGGAGCCACTTCAGCTGACTCTTATCTGCAGTTCAGCGGTTCAAATCTCACCGGCTCAAGGTTGACTCAGCCTTCCATCCTCCAGAGCTGGGTGAAATGAGGACCCAGACTATGAGGGGGAGATATGCTGACTCTGTAAACCGCTTAGAGAGGGCTGAAAGCCCTATGAAGCGGTATATAAGTCTAATTGCTAATGCTATTGCTATTTCCATGCAAACAGCAGGACTGGCATCTCGAACCTGACATCGCTTGGTCCATAAACGGGAAAACGGCAGCTATGGCAGAGTTTCAGTTTGCGGGGTAGCTGCATCCTTGCAAGCGATTTCCTGCAGTTAGGCTGCCAAACCATTCCCTTCTTCCAAACACTTCCCCCACTCAGCCAGATTTGCTGGAAAATAATATATATACATTCCCCCTACCCTAAATTGGTTTGTTGGGAAAGAGCGCTGTCTAATTAACGGGAAAGATTTTTCTCTTTCCCCGTTTTTATTTCTTTTTGTAACCGTTCATGAATGAATAATGACTTGGGTTCATAAAGGGAAATTACTGTCCTTTTTAAAATTCCATAATTTCATTTTGAGGAATACAGAGTAGGGGGATTGGGGGGGGGAGGGAGAAGGGAGAGAAGGCCAATTCCTGGGATATGAGAAACGAATTAATTTGGAGTGGTGCTCGCCGAGGAGCGTTAACCATTACAAAAAGGTTTAATGTCTTGCTGATTAATTACCCTGCCAGGGTTTACGAGCAGACAAGGAGGTTTTATGGGGGCCAAACATTTTTTAACTGGCACACAAAGCCAGCCAGCCAAGAACATTGGAAGGTGGGCAAAGCAACAAGGAAGGAATTGGGTTGTGGCCCAGAAAAAGAGACCGTCCTTTTCCAGGTGGGGACTCACTGAGTTTTTATTTGGCAACTTGACACACCGGCTCCTTGGCGGCTTCAAGGATATGCCGATCCTTGCCCTGAAATGCCACATTTGATTTATGGGAGTGTTCAATCCCACAGGTCGACAAGGGGAGGGGGATAGATGCCAGGTCCCCCCAAAAGAGGGGGAAATGAACCCTAACAGTGGAAGGGACAAAGCAACCATGATATTGAGTATTTGGAGAAAAATTGGGTGAGTAGAGATGGTTCTGGACTGCCGGCATCTTGCAAAAATCTCTGCGCTTCATTTTTGCTTTCAGAGGTATAAAAAATGGGGAGAGGGCAGTGATTGATTCGGAGGTGTAAACAGTGGCCTTTGGGGGGAAGATCCTGGTGATCTCACAGAAGCCACTGTTTTGAATTGGGAACTTCTAAATGGAGCTATTCTATTTTCTGTTCTATATTCTATTCTATTCTGTTCTGTTCTGTTCTGTATTCTATTCTATTCCTATGTTCTTAATTCTATTCTATTCTATATTCTTTTTCTATTCTATTCTAATCTATTCTTCTAATCTATTCTAATCTATTCTATTCCTATATTCTTAATTCTGTTCTATATTCTTTTTCTATTCCTATTCTATTCTATTCTACTCTAATCTATTCTATTCCTCTATTCTATTATATTCTTCTATTCTATTCTTCTATTCTATTCCTATATTCTTAATTCTGTTCTATTCTATTCTATGTTCTTAATTCTATTCTACTCTATTCCTATATTTTTAATTCTATTCTATATTCTTTTTCTATTCTATTCTAATCTATTCTTCTAGTCTATTCTAATCTATTCTATTCCTATATTCTTAATTCTGTTCTATATTCTTTTTCTATTCTATTCTATTCTATTCTATTCTATTCTATTCTATTCTAATGTATTCTATTCCTCTATTCTATTCTTCTATTCTATTCTTCTATTCTATTCTATTCTATTCCTATATTCTTAATTCTGTTCTATTCTATTCTATGTTCTTAATTCCATTCTATTCTATTCCAATTCCTTCCAAATTGGCAAGGGGCCCGGATGCTAAAATGCAGCTTCTATGCTTGGATAAAATGCTCAAACGAACTTCTGGCTGCAAGAACGGAAGGAGGGCAGGATCACTTTCTTGCGCAGATGATGGATAGGCCCCCTCGGAGGGAGAGTCCCAGAGAGGAAATAGATTAACATGCAAGAAACGGGGGTGGGGGAGGGAGAGGGGGGCATTGGGGAGAGGGAGATGAGTTTCATTTTCCACCTGTCAGGATTGGCAAAACGAATTATAGAAGAAAACGCCTCCTGCCCTCGCCAGGAATAACGAGCTGTTCGTTTGAAATCTAAAATAAATAGGTAAATCTCTCCAGTGACCGGCAGGATAAATGGTGGCCAGGTGACAGGCAGTAGTTAAATTAAACAGTAATGAACTGCCGGAAGAAGAAGAACTGGGGAGGGCCACGGCTGAGTAGGGGGCTGGGAAGGGGGGTTATTTCTCTCCAGGCAGAGTAATCGTTCCCTGCCCCATCTCAGTTTTTTTTCTTCTTCTGCGTAGACATCTGTGTAACTGAAAAGCCAGTCGCCTCGCTGCGTTCTCAGGGCAGAGGGATGAAATCAAGATAACGTGACGTGTTAGTACCACTTTATGGCCGTGGTAAGACCCCCCCACTTGTAGGAACGTGGTGGCTCAGTAAGTAGGACGCTGAGTTTGTCAATCAGAAAGGTCGGTGGTTCGGCGGTTCGAATCCGGAGTGCCACATAACGAAGTGAGCTCCCGTGACTTGTCCCAACTTCCGCCAACCTAGCCGTTTGAAAGCATGTAAAAAATGCAAGTAGAAAAATAGGGACCACCTTTGGTGGGAAGGGAACAGCGTTCTGTGCACCTTTGGGAGTTGAATCATGCTGGCTACGTGACCACGGAGACGTCTTTGGACAGCGCTGGCTCTTCAGCTTTGAAATGGAGATGAGCACTGCCCCCTAGAGTCGGGAACGACTAGCACATATGTGCGAGGGGAACCTTTACCCAAGACCCTACTTGGAATAGTGCCTTCAGGTTTGGTCACCATATTGTAAAAGAGATGTAGAGACTCTTGAACGAATGCAGAGGAGAGCAGGGGAGGGATTAGGGGACTGGAGCAGGGGAGGTTTTCTGCTGGCATTACTGGCGGTTCGGTACACGCAAAAAAAGAATTAAACTCTTGGACAGGATCCCAGGAGAAAATTGTAAGAATGGCCCTCTTTTTTTCTCTCTCTCTCTGTTTCCACTTTACTTTTCGGTGGTTTGACGCTCATCATCCCTAGCTGGAAAAGCTCAACGCCTTTCTGATGACCTCCCGGAGAAGCTGCCAGGAGTTCGGCCTCAGTCCCTCCACTTAAAGGACCGCTAAAAGCCACCAAAGCAGAGTGAGGCCACTCAGCCTCCATTATTCAGTTCCAACTCCCCGGCTCTCGGAAGGCAGAGGAAGCTAATTGAAAATGTCATCTGCAATTTAAATTGCCCAAAAGGAGAAATCGTACCCAGGGCTTTCGGGCACTCAGAGCCATGAAACAGCATCGTGTGCCTGTGCGTCGATGTTTCTGCACGAAGGCCCCAGAGAGAAGACGGATAGCGTCAACTTGCTCCTTCTCCCCGTCTCAATCCCTCAGATATCAAATCTGAATTTAATGGGCAATTCGAAGCTGGTTATTGACTGCTAAAGCAACAGGGCCGAGGCGACGTCAGGAGAGGCTCCGGAGACAGAAGTGGTGCTAATTGAATATTGTGGAGGGGTGCGACTGTAGAGCGGAAGAACAATATGACGCTCGCTATTCTTATCCATGGAGCATCTGGAGATTTGACTCCACAGCCTTCCAACCAGCCTCCCTGAACTGAGTCCAACTTTCCAAATTGGAAAAGCAAACAACATCCTCCTCCCATTAAATATCTTTGAACGGATCTGGACAATGGAGACTCTGCTGGGCCTACGCTAGGCGTAGCTTCTCCTGATTAGGAGTCTGGAGACCAAAACACATGAAGAACGGGTTGCAGGAATTGGATATGCTAGTCTAGTGACCTGGTAGCTCAGTGGCTAAGACGCTGAGCTTGTTGCTCAGAAAGGTCGGCGGTTTGGCGGTTCGAATCCCTAGTGCCACGTAACGGAGTGAGCTCCTGTGAGTTGTCCCAGCTGACAACCTAGCAGTTCGAAAGCATGTAAAAATGCAAGTAGAAAAATAGGGACCACTTTTGGTGGGAAGGTAACAACGTTCCGTGCTCCTTTGGTGTTGAGTCATGCCGGCCACATGACCACGGAGACGTCTTCGGACAGCACTGGTTCTTCGGCTTTGAAACGGAGATGAGCACCGCCCCCTAGAGTCGGGAACGACTAGCACCTATGTGCAAGGGGAACCTTTACCTTTAGTCTAGTGCAAAGATGGACTAGGGCTGACATGATAGCTGTCTTCCAATATTTGAGGGGCTGCCACAAAGAAGACAGGGTCAATCTATTCTCTAAAGCACCTGAAGGCAAGAAGAGAAATGATTATGGAAAATAACCACTTTAAAGAAGAGGTTGCACTCATCAACTAACCAAGGAGAGAAGCAACCTAGAACAAAGGAGAAATTTCCTAACAGTGAGAACAATTTACCAGTGGAACAACTTGCCTCCAGAAGTCGTGGGTGCTCCATCACCGGAGGTTTTTCAAGAAGATATTGGACAGCCATTTCTCTAAAATAACATAGGGTCTCCTGCTTGAGCAGGGGGTTGGACTAGAAGGCCTCAAAGGTCCCTTCCTACTCTGACGGTGTTTTGCTCTGTCTCCAAAGTACAACCCTGTTGTGGCCCAGCAGGAGCCGTTGGAGCTGCCGATGGACTCCGATAGCGAGGACCCCTATGAGTCTGTTATGGAAGATGTGGGCAGGGTTCAGACTCAGAGCAGGGACCAGAGAGGCTGGTTGGCCACCAGGAGGCGCCTGAGGCATGGAGCAGTGGGGAAGATCAAAGGGAGTTTGTCCCTGATGCCAGGCAAAGGAGGGCGGAGAAATGGAGGCAGCAGTTACGGAGACAGACTCATAAGAGATAATCAAGCCCTGGTGGTTGTGGCTTGGCTCCTCCCAAGAGAGTATATAAGAAGAGACTTTGGGAGGAGACCTTTTGCAGGACACAATCGTTCGTACCAAGCTGGAGAAGCTCTTGTGTGTATTGTATCTCTTATCTGTGGGATTCTGGGTTGCTGCCAACATCTTGCCTGTAAGTAATTACTGTGAATAAAGCGTGGCTAACAGTAAGCTTGTGTCCGTGTTAGTCACCGGGCGTGGGGGGGGGGGGGTCAGAACAAACCCAATGGTCCCAATTGGCTTGCATGGTTGCTGGACTCGAACCCAGACCGGCTGACCTTCAAGGGTATTTAGAACCAGCCGATATGACCATTTGGACTGCGGCGTTTGATTTCTTCCAGCTCAGGAGTCTGAGAAATGAAGAGCTGGGATTCACGTTGGTCCCTTGAGAATTGGGTATCTTTGCTGGTTGCCGGCTGCGGCTGTTAGAGAAGGGGGGGGGGGAGTAAAGCAGCATTGATGGCTGGCTTGCAAGTAAAACAAGGCTGGCCCCTTTCTGAAAATTGCAGGCGATTCCTGGAGGTCTGGTTGGGTGTTGAAGCTGTGCGGATTCGTCTTCTCGCAGGTTTGCCCCGAGGGGTTGGGAAAGGGACAGGGGGAGGAAGGTAGTGGTGCTGCAGAGACCTTTTCAAAGCTGGGCTTGTAATGGCGAAGTGGGCTGGGGGTAGATAGAAGTTCACCACCTGAGATGACAATCCATGCACCAGGCTGACCACTGGAGATTCTCAGCCTCATTCATTAAGCTCCTTCTTCCTAGAGATCTTTTTTGCAATTTTCTAGAGATGCATAACAGGAGAACAGAGGTGGAAGGGACCTTGGAGGTCTTCTAGTCCAACCCCTTGCTCAAGCAGGAGACCTTGTACCATTCCAGATCAAAGGCTGCCCAAACTCTTCTTTTTTTTAAAAGTAATCTTTATTAGTTATACATTTTTTAAAGAGTAAAACATACAACTTTAAACATACAACCCCCCCCCCCCCCGCGGTGACAGTCATTCACAGCCCAACTTTTTTTCCCCTTCCTCATTCTTAGGTCTCTAAGCCACATCTTCTCATTACAAAATTCCGGGATCTATTACAATACCCATGTTCACTTTTAGTTCCCATTGTTAACAACTGCTATTTAACTTTCCCCGTTTTAAGTCCCTGCTGTTCTCCTTGTCGCCCGCATATACCATAGGTTCCAGCTAAGATAATGTTCCGTTTCTCCTTTGTCCCTCAGCCAACCCGTCATTCTGTCCATTTCTGCACATTCATAGATCTTTTTAATTATAGCATCTTCTTAAAAGCCTCCACTGATTGAGCATTCTCAACTTCTGAAGGGAAGCCGTTTATTGGTCAATTGTTCTCACTGTTGGGAAATTTCTCCTTAGTTCTAGGTTGCTTCTCTCCTTGATTAGTTCCCATCCATTGCTTCTTGTCCTGCCTTCAGGTGCTTTGGAGAATAGCTTGACCCCCTCTTCTTTGGGGCAGCCCCTCAAATATTGGAACACTGCTATCACATCTCCCCTAGTCCTTCTTTTCTCTAGACGATACATACTCAATTCCTGCAATCGTTCTTCGTATGTTTTAGCCTCCAGTCCCCTCATCATCTTTGTTGCTCTTCTCTGCACTCTCCCTAGCGTCTCCGCATCTTTTTTATAATAATGGTTTGTGGAATTAGCAAACTAGAAGGGTCAAGAATCAGAACAGTGAAAGGGACCTTGGAGGTCTTCTAGTCCAACCCCCTGCTCAAGCAGGAGACCCTATACCATTCCAGACAAATGGCTGTCCAGGCTCTTCTAAAACACCTCCAGTGTTGGAGCACCTACAACCTCTGGTGGTAAGCTCTTCCACGGGTTCATTGTCATCACGGTGGGGAAGTTTCTCCTTAGTTAGATTAGATTAACAGAGTTGGAAGGGACCTTGTAGGTCATCTAGTCCAACCCCCTGCCCAAGCAGGAGCCCCTACACCATTTCTGACAGATGGCAGTCCAGTCTCTCCTTGAAAGCTTCCAGGGATGAAGCTCCCACAACTTCTGAAGGCAACTTCTGTTCCACGGGTGGATTGCTCTCCCTGTCAGAAAAATTTATCCTAAACTCTCAGTTTCCATCCCTTGTTTCTTGTCCTGCCTTTTACATAACACCCTCTCCTTGCAGAATAGAATAGAATAGAATAGAATAGAATTCCTTTATTGGCCAAGAGTGATTGGACACACAAGGAATTTGTCTTCGGTGTGTAAGCTCTCAGTGTACATAAAAATACATTAATCAAGAATCATAAGAGACAACACTTAGTGATAGTCATAGGCTACTAAATAAGCAATCAAAATCATACTAAACAAACAATATAAATCGTAAAGATACAAGCCACAAGGTTATAGTCCTAAGTACGAGGACATAGCTAATAGCAAAGACGAGAAGAAGAACAGTAATACGCTCTTAGTAATTTTAATTCCACGCAAGGCCTTCTCGCTGCAGACTTTTAAGTTTCCCCACTTACAAGCATCTTGCAAAGAATGCAGAAAAGGGAACAATTGCCGGCTGAGCCGTAAATCACGCCCAGCCCCTGGCAACCTTTCTGACATCCGTAATGCGGAATAAATTTGCCTTGGCTCAGCACAAATTTGTACAAGCACTGAAGGCTTCCATTACTCACGAGACAAATTTGTCAGCCTGTTTTAACACTCCCAGTCAAAGGGTGGGCCTTCCCATATGTTCTTCCCCAGGTAACACAAAACCACACACCGGAGCTGCCCTGCAAGGCTCCGGTGATTAGCCCTTCCTGAATACATAGCTGTGGGCTGAAAAAAGCAAAATTAAAACTCTGGGCTAAGGTGGGAGGGAGGCCAAAAGATGAGACAAAATGCAGGTAGATCATCTTTAAACCCAAAGCTTCTACTGCTAACAAATGAATTTTGCCCCATTTTAGGACATTTTTCTGGCCACCGTTGTTAGGTGAATCCCTACAGATGATAAGGGAGTGACACAGTTATTAAGGGGAACATGTGACACACACACACACACACACACACACACACGGATATTACAAACGTCATGAGTTGGTCTGAATTTTGATCACGTGACCAGGGGGATGCTTCCAAGGTCGTTAAATGGGGGAAACGGTCATAAGTCATTTTCTTCAGTGCCGTTGTGTTGTCTGCCTCTCGAACGGAAGGGCGAATGGTTCCTGTGGTCTGCAAGAGCTGAAGAAGCTTGTTGTCTTCAGTCTGCAAATGGTTCCTGTAGAGCGGAAAAAGCAATAGCAATAGCAGTAGACTTATATACCGCTTCATAGGCCTTTCAGGCCTCTCTAAGCGGTTTACAGAGAGTCAGCATATTGCCCCCAACAATCTGGGTCCTCATTTTACCCACCTCGGAAGGATGGAAGGCTGAGTCAACCCTGAGCCGGTGAGATTTGAACCGCTGACCTGCTGATCTAGCAGTAGCCTGCAGTGCTGCATTTAACCACTGCGCCACCTTGGCTCATCCAAGCTTCTTGGATGAGAAGAGAAA
Organism: Thamnophis elegans; assembly: GCF_009769535.1. Taxonomy (NCBI): domain Eukaryota; kingdom Metazoa; phylum Chordata; class Lepidosauria; order Squamata; family Natricidae; genus Thamnophis; species Thamnophis elegans. The sequence continues at coordinate 7,436,456 of NC_045555.1, read as the reverse complement.
TGTCTTCAAAGAAAAAAAACACAAGTGGCCTCCTGAAAAAGCACCTTTGGGGCAACCATGACCTGGATGACTGAGAATCTCCATAGACAATCTGATCCCACATCCAATGTCTGGGATGAATAGAATATAGGGAGTGGAGTGGAGTAGAATACAGAATAAAGAATAGAATGGAATGGAATGACAAATAGAGTAGAATAGAATAGAATATAGAATAGAATATAGAATAGAATATAGAATAGAATATAGAATAGAATATAGAATAGAATATAGAATAGAATATAGAATAGAATGGAATAGGAGAGGAGAGGAGAATATAGAATAGAATGTAATAGAATAGAATATGGAATGGAATGGAATGACAAATAGAATGGAATGGAATAGGAGAGGAGAATATAGAATAGAATAGAATGGAATGATGAATAGAACATGGAATAGAATAGAATAGAATATAGAATGGACTGATGAATAGAATAAAATGGAATGGAATGGAATAGGAGAGGAGAATATAGAGGAGAATATAGAATAGGATAGAATAGAATAGAATGGAATAGAATAGGAATATAGAATGGAATGGAATCACGAATAGAATGGAATGGAAGAGGAGAGAATATAGAATAGAATAGAATGGAATGATGCATAGAACATGGAATAGAATAGAATATAGAATGGACTGGACTGGACAGATGAATAGAAAGAAATGGAATGGAATCATGAATAGAATGGAATGGAATAGGAGAGGAGAATATAGAGGAAATATAGAATAGAATAGAATAGAATAGAATGGAATAGAATAGAATATAGAATGGAATGGAATCACGAATAGAATGGAATGGAATAGGAGAGGAGAATATAGAATAGAATAAAATAGAATGGAATGATGAATAGAATATGGAATAGAATAGAATATGGACTGGACTGATGAATAGAATAAAATGGAATGGAATCACAAATAGAATGGAATGGGAGAGGAGAATATAGAGAAGAATATAGAATAGAATAGAATAGAATAGAATAGAATATAGAATGGAATGGAATGATGAATAGAATAGAACAGAACATGGAATGGAATGGAATAGAATTCAATTATTTATTGGCCAAGTGTGAAAGAACACACAACTAATTTGTCTCCAATTTATGGCTTTTATACTCCTAGTGCCCTGTAGAGAAGATATTTGGGGCACCCCCTCCTCCCCAACCGTTCAATCCAAACAATTACAGGATCCCAGTTATTCTCTCCCCGGGGGACAAACTCTCTTGAATAGGCCACGTTTGAGCCATCAGAACTTCAACAATAGCTTTCAGGTTCAGACGGAACCTTTTCGCTGACGTCTTCCTCCTCCAAGGAAATTGGGCCTGTGGCTTCTCTTCACTTCTCACGGAGCACCTGGACCCTCCACGAAATGTGAATTGTGCAGATAGAGAAGGATGGAGGGATTTTATTTCATTTTGGGCTTTTATGGAGACGGGGAGCATTGTGCAACATCCCAAGCAAACAGTGAAGGGTGGTAGGGGGGGGGACTTTTAATGGGGCTATAAATCTCAAGGTTATTTAACAACCCCCAATCAATTCAGCTGCATTAAAGTGCATTTACCGGGAGAGTTAATAGAAAAACGGGGAAAAGGGGAGGGGAGAAAAGACGCCGTATAAGGGGAAGAAAATGTTGATGCAGCAAATTCTTAAGAGTGTTTCGCTTCCCCCTTTCTTTTATTCAGCCCCGATAGCAAAAGTCAGCAGTTTTATTTCCTTTCTCTTTTATGTAAATCAATATGCCCCCGTGGAGCGTGACCAAAAATTCGGTCTAATAAGGGGTTGAGTAGCGAGAGAGAAAAAAATCTTTTAACGTCCCTTCTGGGTCCCCCAAACTCTACCCAACTTCTGAAGGGTACCCACTGCTGAAGTTGGCAGCCGAGAGATGGAGAGAACCATTCATCTGCTAATTTGAAATCAATTTAAAGTTCATTTGCTTAATGGGTGGGAGCTTTGTAAATGATCGAGATGTTGCAAATTTAAGGAGAGAATGCAGTGCAAAGAAAGATTTCCCTGCGTTGGGCTTGTTGTTAAAGAGGACTTCGCTTATTTTATTTTTTTTCCCCCCCCAGAGGGGATTTGCTGGAAAGCTTCACGAATAGCCTACTTGGAAACCCAATCCGATCGGAGAAAGAAGATGGAATCACTCTTGGGCAGAGGTAGTATTCGGCCGGTTCGAACTGTTTTGCCTGAACTGGGAGTGGAAATCATGGGTGCCCACTCGCTCCGGCTCTATGGCCCCCACCTTCAGAGACCCCCAAAGGTCAAGAAATCCCCAGAGATTCTCCTCTATCAAGAAGATCTCCCATCCAAGGAGATCTGACTGGAAAAGTGTCCAGTGTAGCTTCATTCATTTGGTCAATGTCGGCTGGCGACTCCCCGGGGGAGGGCCTTCTCTGTAGCTGCTCCGGCCCTATGGAACGATCTCCCCGTTGAGATCCGGACCCTTACTACCCTTCCGGCCTTCCGCAAAGCAACCAAGACCTGGCTGTTCCGGCAGGCCTGGGGCTGTTGATTTTATCCAGCCCCATCCTAAGTTATGAATGTTGTGGAATTTTTAATGTTTTTTTATTTTTTGTATGTCCCCCCCTTCCTTTTTTACCTGTAAGCCGCCCTGAGTCTCTCGAGAGTGGGCAGCATACAAACCAATTAAATAAATAAAATAGATAAATAAATTCTCACCTTGGCTTAATGTTGGCTTATCTCCATCTTGGTTGGATCTCTCGCAGTTGTGTGAACCCCCCCCCCCCCATGGCTAGGTGTTCTCTTACCCGCCAGAGAGGAGTAGCTACACCTTTGACCCAATAACATGACACGGGAAGATGGTTAACGTGATTATAGGTAGTCCTCGGCTTACAGCAGTTCATTTAGCATTGAAAAAAAGGGAGCTAAGACCATTTTTCACAGTTATGACCATTGCAGCATCTCCATTGTGACATGACTGACATTCGGATGCTCAGCAACTGGCTCATATTTATGACGGTTGCGGTGTCCTGGGGTTACATCATGTTCCTCTTTTGCAACCTTCCAACAAGCAAAGTCCAGGGGGGAAACCAGATTCACTTAATGACCGTATCACTAATTTAACCACTGCAGGGATTCATTGAACAAATGTGGCCAGAAAGGTCCTAACATGAGGCAAAACTCACTTAACAAATGTCTCTCTTAGCAACATTAGGCTCATTTTTGGTCGTAAGTCAAGGACTACCTGTAGATGACCCTTGGGTCTCCTCTGCCTACAGATGTCTTGGGAAGATGAGGAAGACAAGCTGCCCCATCTGCTGGAGCAAGGGTCTCCAACCTTAGCTTGTGGACTTCAACTCCAATAATTCCTCAGCCAGTGCATGCTGGCTGAGGAATTCTGGGAGTTGAAGTCCACAAGTCATAAAGTTGCCAAGGTTAGAGCCCCCTGTGCTAGAGCATGGCTAATCTGCCCAGCATCCGGTGGCTTGAATGGGGGCTCCATTGTCAACCAACCATAGAGCTTGAAGGACCAGAGTGGCATTGTTCTTCCCAACTAGCCTACCTCAAAGTCTAGTTGGTGGTCCTTCTAATAGTGTTTTCCTACTTCGGGCATTCAAGGTGCTTGTGGACCTTTGGTGACGTCACAAAACCGGCCTTTAAACTTTACACAAGAGCCAAGGTGGCGCAGTGGTTAAATGCAGCACTGCAGGCTACTGCTAGATCAGCAGTTCAGCGGTTCAAATCTCACCGGCTCAGGGTTGACTCAGCCTTCCATCCTTCCGAGGTGGGTAAAATGAGGACCCAGATTGTTGGGGGCAATATGCTGACTCTCTGTAAACCGCTTAGAGAGGCCTGAAAGGCCTATGAAGCGGTATATAAGTCTACTGCTATTACACCTGGAGCTTGTTCTGCCCCCAAATCAGTTTTGGTTTGTCTGCTTGCTGAGGTTTTTTTTTTCTTTTTGGATTCTGCCCGATTGGAAAGAAAGACAAGTAAGGACAGCTGGCCCTCCTTCCGTCTCCAGAGTTATCCTATATTTCTGTTTTGTTTGTGTGTTTCTCCCCCCGCCGTGCCTGTTTTCGTTCATCCCAGGCCTCCACCGAAGCAGAATCAGAAATGAAGATGAATTTGCACTCTGAGAGCAAAAATCACATTTTACGACGGGGGACAAAACAGCCCGTGATCTTCTGCTTAAAGACTGCTGCGTTTCAATTTATGTCGAGGCTCCATGGAGACTTGGAACTAGCATCTATTTTCAACAGTGTCTCGGCCTCAGATCAGGAGTTAACCAGGCTCAACCCAAAAGATTGTGATACTGACGACCCGAAAAATAGCATTTTCTATTAACCCTCTTAGTAGCAGTGAAGAAGTTGGGTTGGTGTTAACCAACCAAGCAGGCAGTTGGTCCTTCTGAAGTCCTTAAAAAGATGCTTGTATAAAATATATATTAGTCCAGCGATGGTGAAGCTTTTTTGGTTTGTGTGCTACAAGGGGGGGGGGAGCGCAGGGAGGTTGTGCGGAGGCATGCCACACCCGTAATGTAATGTGTGAAACTCCCCAGTGCATATGCAGGCATGAGAAGCCCCCCCCATTTTTTGCATGATTTTTTTGCCCTCCCCAGGCTCCAGAGGCTTTATAGGAGCCTGGGGAGGATGAAAAGAGCCTCCCCCACGCCCCCGGAGGCCCTCCAGAGGCTTCAGGGAGGCTCTTTTGCCCTCCCCAGGCTCCTATAAGCCTCTGGAGCCTGGGGTGGGCAAAAAATGGCTTTAAAAAAACCTGAACTCAGCTGGCCAGTGCGTGCATGCATGCTGGCCAGCTGACAGGGCAACCGCCTCGTGTGCCCCGACAAATGGCTTCGCGTGCCACCTGTGGCACGCTTGCCACAGGTTCGCCATCCTGGTACTAGTCAGTTGGATACCCATGCTTTGCTACAGAACTATGTGATCAGACTTGATAAAAGTGACAATTAAAGCTTGAACATTAATGAGTAGTTACAATCGGCCTCTCCTCTCCTCTCCCTTAGGCTTGCCTCACAGAGGTCTCTCCTAGTTTAGTTTAGTTTTAGTTTTATTATTATTTATAGGCCGCCCTTTTCCCTGAGGGGACTCAGGGCGGCTTACAAAATATAGGGAGGGGGGTACAAAACAGTAAACATAAAATGATACATAAGTAAAAATAGTACACAACATTCATTCATCATTCGGGTGGGGACAGATTACGATCTTTATCCCCAGGCCTGACGGGATAGCCAGGTCTTGAGGGCTGTGCGGAAGGTCTGGACGGTGGTGAGGGTACGAATCTCCACGGGGAGATCGTTTCTAACCCCTTCTCTCCCTCAGGCTTGCCCCACAGAGGTCTCTCCTAACCCCCTCTCCCTCAGGCTTGCCTCACAGAGATCTTTCCTATTTTATCCCCTTCTCTCCCTCAGTCTAACTCCTTAGCATCAGTGTTTTTCAGGTGGGGAGAGGGAGTAGAATACCTAAACTCCCAGCCCACAGGCTGGATGAGTCACATGCTGGCCATGCCCAAGTGGCAGTTGGAACAGAGTTCTTTTCAGGTGGGGAGGGGGAGTAGTCTAACTCTTTTGCTTCAGAGCGTGTTGATAATAATATAAGAAATACTAATGATCTGATGGTCATTTTGAAAAATCCTTTCTTAGCGAGTACCTAGAAGCCAAGAGGAACATCCAGTACATGCTAAATTTCAAGTTTGTAGGCTTTACGGTTCTGGAGATTTCATGATGATGCATGAGTGGTATTTCACTTTTATAGAGAGAGAGAGACACTTCTGAAGAGTAAGTATCCAGATGACTTTTTTGAGAAAGGAAAGGCATTCCTGGATGTGGTTAGGACTCCACAAATGTAGGCTGAAAAATATTCTCTTTCTTTCTGGGATCTGAGATGGCAAGAAACAAACTGTTTGCCTGGACTTCCTGACGCTCAAAACGATGACAGAAAAATATCTCGTGGTGGCTTGTTGTTTTATTAGTCCGATTTAAAAATGCGGCTTGGATTCTTTTGACTATTTTGAAGGGGTTTGAAGAGGATTTGTTCTTTTCTTGTATGTATCATTAGCCTCATATTAAAGCTAGTAAAGGAAGAAAGTTCAGTAAGGAGCCCAACGTTCAGCCTGGTTATAGGTTAAAACTATCATCTTCTTTTACTGACCTCATAATTCCTTGAGGGGTGGAGTCTGGGCAACTGAATGGAGCTGAGTGTTTATTGGCCGGATGCCCTTCTTGTTGCCAATGAGGAGGTTGTTTTTTCCCCCCTCCAGCAGATATATTCTTATTGTGCCCAGAGAGAGAAAATACCTGCTAGTTTAAAACTATGACTTTCCAGAATTAGACAGGGGCAGGAAACGTCTAAATCAGTGTTTCTCAACCAGTGTTTCTCAAGCTGTGCTGGCTGGGGGATTCTGGGAATTGAAGTCCACAGGACTTAAAGTCACCAAGGTTGAGAAACACTGGTCTAAATATTGCTTGTGGCTTCTCTAATGCAGAGCCAATATTTCATGATAGACTGCCTCTGAGCCTGAAGGTTTCATCAATGGGCCACCAGTTTGGAATGACCCTCGGGACTTTCTCCCCCTTTCCAAACACCAACGATTTTGATGAGTTATGGTGAGTTAAGAGCTGTGCCCAACCAAAGAGAGCTTCTGCAGCAAGTGGTAGTCTACCTTTAGAAAATGCGAAGAGGCCTGAAGACGAGAAACCGTTGAAACATCAGCAGAATGAAAATAGCGGCGAGAAAAAAACGAGAGAGAGAGAGAGGGAGAGAGGGAGAGAGAGAGAGACATGGACACACAGACACACACACAAGCGAATGTCAAAATGTGTCTTCTTTTCCAAGGGTCTCAAAAAAAGAACACTTACACGTGCATACAAATTCCACAACCCAGGATGGGTAACTCAGGAACGCAGGAGGGAACAGCCAACTCCAAAATAATAATAATAATAATCGATTGTAATTGGAGCCCTTGGAGCAATACCCAAAGGGCTACTTCGCCATTTGGAAATTCTAAATTTATCAGACTTGAACATTTTGATTCTACAAAAAACCACCCTAGTTGTAACAGCTTATATCCTCTGACGTTACCTTAACCGTTCCCAGGTCCTTGGTTAGGACTCGAGCTGTTGAGCTACCAACCAGCCCCAAAGGCTGTGAATCTCACCAAAGATTAACCACATAATAATAGGGACAGCAAAAAGTGAAGAAATTGTGCTCTGTAATTGCCGGGACAAATGATAAAGACGAAGGCTTGACACCTGCTCGTCAAAACCAGATCCCAACGTGGAAAAGCTTGTCCGTCCACCCCCCCACCCCCACCCATATTCCGAACTAAATCTGTCTCTGGCTATTCTCAGCCGGGAGGTTTTCCAGGGCTTTGCTCAGATCAAGCAAGGCATTTCAAGGTCCTCATTTGGCTAAAAGAGAAGCTGGCAACCTGCCCTTCTACCAGCTACGGGGATCCCGCAGGCTCCTCCGTTCCGCAGAAGTTAATTTACGGATCTGGCAAGCCAAGAGTGAAGCCCCCTTCAGTGTAAATCAGCCAAGCAGGAGCCTCTGCACACCCAAGGATTCCTGTTAGTTGCAGTGGTAAATCACCGGCAGTTTATGGCCTTCCCAAGAGAAACACTTCTCTTCAAAGGGAACAAAATCTAGAGGCTCAAAAAATTATATTCCGAGGAGGGAGGGAGGAAGGAAGGAAGGGGAAAGGAAAGGAAGGGAGAAAGGGGAAAAGAAAGGAAAGGAAGGAAGGGGGAAGGGAAGAGAGGGAGGAAGGAGGGAAAAGAAGGAAGGAAGGGGAAAGGAAAGGAAAGGAAGGAAGGGGAAAGGAAAGGAAAGGAAGGAAGGGGGAACGGAAGAGAGGGAGGGAGGAAGGAAGGAAGGGGAAGGAAAGAAAAGAAGGAAGGAAGGGGAAAGGAAAGGGAAGCAATGAAGGAAGGAAGGAAAGGGAAGGAGAAGAAAGGAAGGAAAAGAAGGAAGGAAGGAAAAGGAAAAGGAAGGAAAAGAAAAGGGAGGGGAAGGAAAGGGAGGAAAAAAAGCAGGAAATTTAAGGGTGAACTCAAGGCTGGACTTGAGACATTTGAAGGGGTGAAATTTCAACCCACTTGTCACTTCCAGGCAGTGTTCAAACCCCTCTTCTCAAGAACAAGAGATGGGTCAGCCAGAGAAAGGCCCAGAGTGCTTCTCAGCCTTGGGAACTTCAACTCCCAGAATTCCCAAACAGCCAGCCAGCCCCATGGCTTGACTCTGACTGTTTCTCATTCTCCCCCCCCCTCAAAAAAAAAACATGGTTTGGAAATCCAAAATAGGAGACTGAGAAAATGCAAAGAGCTGGGGAGAAAGCAAAGGCAATCAAGCTAAATATATATACCTTAATAAAACGCAAGGCTGGGAAAGATTTTCAGAGCCGGGGAGGGAACCTTGAAGAATGCAAAGGAAGAAGGCAGCCTCTGATTATTTTCCTTGCACCAAAGAGGAGCAATTTTGTGCCTGTCCGGATCCTCGTTCTTTCTCCCCACCCCACCCCCAAGAAAACCCTACCTGGAAACAAGCAGAGGGGAGGTAGGAGTTAAAGTGCAAGTGGAAACCGAAGACAAAGAAGGGGATAAGGGTTGGGGAAGCCATTTTCTCCTGGTCCTCTGACAGGGATACTTTGAAAACCACAGGCAGAATTTCTGGAAGTCGCCGAAATCCTGCAACCAGAGTTGGTATTCTACTGGGTCGCCCGAACCGGTAGCGGTTCCACCACCCCCACCCCCAGCGCCCGGCTCTATGGCACCATATCCTTCCTCTGGAGTGAGGTGGGAATGGAGATTTTGCAGTATCCTTCCCCTAGGAGTGGGAAGGGAATGGGGATTTTGCAGCATCCTTCCCCTGGAGTAAAGTGGGAATGGGGATTTTGCAGTATCCTTCCCCTAGCAGTGGGAAGGGAATGGAGATTTTGCAGTATTCTTCCCCTGCAGTGAAGTGGGAATGGAGATTTTGCAGTATCCTTCCCCTGGAGTGAAGTGGGAATGGGGATTTTGCAGTATCCTTCCTCTAGCAGTGGGAAGGGAATGGGGATTTTGCAGTATTCTTCCCCTGGAGTGAAGTGGGAATGGAGATTTTGCAGTATCCTTCCCCTGGAGTGAAGTGGGAATGGAGATTTTGCCGTATTCTTCCCCTAGCAGTGGGAAGGGAATGGGGATTTTGCAGTATCCTTCCCTTGGAGTGGAGTGGAAATGGAGATTTTGCAGTATCCTTCCCCTGGAGTGAAGTGGGAATGGAGATGTTGCCGTATTCTTCCCCTAGCAGTGGGAAGGGAATGGGGATTTTGCAGTATTCTTCCCCTGGAGTGGGAAATTTTGCAGTATCCTTTGCCTAGGAGTGGGAAGGGAATAGAGATTTTGCAGTATTCTTCCCATGGAATGGGGAGGGAATGGAGATTTTGCAGTATCCTTCCCCTGGAGTGGGGAGGGAAAGGGGATTTTGCAGTATCCTTCCCCTGGAGTGGGGAGGGAAAGGGGATTTTGCAGTATTCTTCCCCTGGAGTGGGGAGGGAATGGAGATTTTGCAGTATCCTTCCCCTGGAGTGGGGAGGGAAAGGGGATTTTGCAGTATTCTTCCCCTGGAGTGGGGAGGGAATAGAGATTTTGCAGTATTCTTCCCCTGGAGTGGGGAGGGAATGGAGATTTTGCAGTATCCTTCCCCTGGAGTGGGGAGGGAAAGGGGATTTTGCAGTATTCTTCCCCTGCAATGCCCACCAAGCCACGTCCATGGAACTGGTAGTAAAAAAGTTGAATTTCCCCACTGATCTGCGCATGTGCGGAAGTGGCTTGTGCGCTCACATTTACGAACTGGTAGGAAAGGTAAATGTATACCACATCTGCTTGAAACGTGTTGGCTGGTCCCAGAGATGGAGGGTAGGGGGGAACCTCTCTGGACTGCCCAGGAGGATTCCGTCTCTCTCCTCTACCCTGGCTTCTCCCCATTGTGTACATGGCAAAAGACCCGAAATGACAGCTTTGATTTCACCAGGAGGCAGAGAACGGCTCCTGGGGCCCCATTCTGCCGACGGGGGAGTGGTCCACGTGCAGAGCGCTGCGTCCCCCAGCAACTCCCGTGGAACAGGATCAAGAACCCACCCACCCTGAAAATGATCATGCACCCAAGAAGCCTCACCCTACAGTCCTCTCTCTCTCTCTCTCTTTGTTGTTGAGAGGGGGGGGTCTCTGGGGGCTATAAGCCAGCCCCGCTGAGGAGGGGGATCTCCAATCCGCTTCTCAGCAGCACCAGATAAAGGCCGAGGCCGCCCACCCCAGCCAGCAGCACTCCCAGCAGTGCCTTGAGGAAGGAAGTCCTGCTGCGGGTGAAGGATGGCGGCCCCATGATGCTCAGCAGGGCTGTGCTGACAGTCAGGGTGTAGAAGATGGAGAGGCCCGTGTTGAGGGCCACGATCTTCCCGAACTTGGCGAAGGGCGCGATGATGCAGAAGAAGAGAGGAACGGTGGCGATGACGGTGGTGACCGCGCTGGAGACGACCGCCACGCCCACGTGACGCACCGATTCCACCGTCCTCCACTGGCGGCTGGAGCTGGGGTCCTGCGGGCCACAAGAGGTGTGTCAGCTCTGCTTCTCTCCCCCACCCCCCGGCCTTTAAGACCATATGTCCCATTTCAGGTCTCCACACACACACCCACTCCCCATCCTAGAAGAAAAAGGAAATCCAAGCCGCACTTGAAAGTTTGTACATGCATGTGATTTTTTTTCCTATTTAGATCTTCAAAAAAGTCCTTGCCCAATCTGATTGGGACTGTCTGGAATAGGTATAAGATTCTGGGTAAAATGTTCATTTTAATTTTAGAAATTCTTCCTATCGTTGATATTTGTAGGTTTTCCCATTTCATCAAGTCAGTCGCAATGTGTTGTTTTAGTCTAGTATAATTGTCCTCCTTGAGAGGGCTACATCTAGCTGCTAGGTATATCCCCAAATATTTAACCTTGCTTGTGGATTTGAATCTGCAAAGCTTCTGCCAACTCTTCCTTTTGTCTTAATGGTATGTTCTTTGTCAAAATCTTTGTTTTGTCTTTATTTATTTTCAAACCTGCTACTTTTCCGTGCTCCTCTATTCTTTCTAACAATTTGGGTGCTGTCTCTAGTGGATCTTCAAGAATAAAAACCAAATCATCTGCAAACGCTTGTAGCTTGTATTCTTCTTTTTTAATTTTCATTCCTCTTATATCTTCTTCTTCTCTAATCTTTCTATTTAAAACTTCTAAGGTTAAGACAAAAAGTAACGGTGATAATGGGCAACCTTGTCTCGCTGTTTGTGATTTATTTCCCTCATGCATACTTTGACACACACACAGGATGGGATGCCTGCTGTGTTAGGATGGGACCCCTTGGCAGGTTTCCCACCCACCTCCTCACCTCCAAATGCATGCATTGAACCTTCCTAAGGTAAAGGTTCCCCTCGCACATATGTGCTAGTTTTTCCTGACTCTAGGGAGCCATGCTCATCTCTGTTTCAAAGCCGAAGAGCCAGCGCTGTCCAAAGATGTCTCCGTGGTCATGCGGCCGGCATGACTCAACACCCTGAAGCCACACGGAACGCCGTTCCCTTCCCACCAAAGGCAGTCCCTATTTTTCTACTTGCATTTTTTACGTGCTTTCGAACTGCTAGGGTTGGCAGAAGCTGGGACAAGTCACACGAGCTCACTCCATTACGCGGCGCTAGCGATTCAAACCACCGAACTGCCGACCTTTCTGATCAACAAACTCAGCATCTTAGCCACCGCATCCTTCCTGGTCCCACCTAAAAACCATTAACCAGCTTGGATTCTCAATTCCAGTCGCTGGACCAAATTGCCGATCAAATTTTGGACCCATCTTTAACTCAGCAAACATTTCAGATGGTGACATACACCAAGATGGCTCCGAAATATTGTTCAGGTTCAGGTTGGGCTTTGAGGAATAGTTCAACGGGAATGGGGCGCACTTAATAGCTCTCTCTCCCTATTCCAGAGTTTTTGCCCTACGTGGTTATCATGGTGATTATCACAGTGGCGCAGTGGTTGGAGTGCAATACTGCAGCTTACTTTTGCTGACTGCCGGCTGCCTGCAATTTGACAGATCGAATCTCACCAGACTCAGCCTTTCGTCCTTCTAAGGTCTGTAAAATGGGGACCCAGATTGTTGGGGGAAATAGGCTGGCTCTAAACCACTTACAGAGGACTGCGAAGCACTGTGAAGCGGTATATAAGTCTAAGTGCTATTGCTATTTCCCTCTCTCCCTCCCAGTGTTTAGAATGCAGTATTGCAGGCTGACTCTGCCCGTTGCCAGCAGTTCGATCCTGACCAATTGGCTCAAGGTTGATTCAGTCTTCCATTCTTTCGAGGTGGGTCAAATAAGGACCCAGATTGTTGTGGGAAACATGCCGACTCTGTAAAATGCTTAGAGAGGGTTGTAAAAGCACCTTGAAACAATATATAAGTGTAAGGGCTAGTGCTATTATCTCCTGGATGTGGAAGTGGGGAAGAGGAGGAAGAAGGAGTTACCCCAAGACAAAGCCTCACCTCTGCCAGGTGTGGGGGGAGGCTCTCCCCAGCCAGAAGGAAGCCCTCCACCAGATGCACGCAGTAGTCCACCGAGGAGCCCACCAGGATGGAGAGCGAAACGGCTTCCACCGCCCCAATCTCCCAGCCCGACCAGTACATGACAGTCACCACAAGACAGACGACGCCTGGCGAAAGAGACGGGCAGCCATCAAAGGTCCTGCTTCTCTCTCCCTGGTTCAGGGCTCCGTTTCGGAGCTGAAACCAAAGTTTCCTCCCACCCCTGCCTGGCGCTGATTTGTTGCTGGAGAAAGGAGCGAGGAAATTTTGGAAAGGCAAGGGTCAGCACCGCCTCTTGGGATGAGAGCTGGTGCAGCCCAGGAGTGAAATTCAGCAGGTTCTGACAGGTTCTGGAGAACCGGTAGCAGAAATTTGGAGTAGTTCAGAGAACCGGCAAATGCCACCTCTGGCTGGCCCCGCCCCTGTCTATTCTCTGCCTCCTGAGTCCCAGCTGATCGGGAGGAAATGGGGAATTTGCAGTATCCTTCCCTTGGAGTGGGGAGGGAATGGAGATTTTACTATATCCTTCCCCTGCCACGCCCACCAAGCCACGCCACGCCACGCCCACCAAGCCCCACCCACAGAACCAGTAGTAAAAAAACCTGAATTTCACCACTGGTGCAGCCCTCTTACTTGCCCAAAGTCCCTCTAAAACAGTGGTCCCCCAAACTTTGCAGCTTGGTAAGCCTGGCTGAGAGGGGAAACTGGGCCAGGTGAATGGCATGTGCGTGCCCATGTGCAGCATGCCCGTATGGGCGGGGCTCACCACTTGCACAAGTTGAGCTGTGCACACATGCACAGTGGCCCGTCTCTCGTGGAGCCCAGTTCCAAATAGGCCCCGGCCCAGAAGTTGGGGACCCCTGCTCGAAAAGAATGAAAAGGAAGGGGGAAACATCTCAAACTTGGTTCCTGGGGAGGGTTGGCTGCTTGCTCTGATATCCAACTGATTTTTTAAAAAAAAAAGAAAACAGGGTCTTATAGGAATTCAGCCAGGACTCCTTCCTGCGCACACAAGAATAGAAGAGAGTTGGGATGGGGTGAGGCAAGGAGGTTTTGACAGAGCGCCCTTACCTAAAATGGTGAGCAAGACAGGAAGCAGGAGGAGAAGGTGAGTGGTGAAAAGGGCGACAGCAGCAATGCAGATCACCAGGGAAAGGATGAGGCCGAAAAGGGCACTTTGCACGCCTGGAAGAGAGACAGAGAGGAGAAAAGAGAGATCAAGAATCATCAAGGAAGGACAGAGTTGGAAGGGACATTGGAGGTCATCCAAGGAAGAGACCGTTACAGAATCATAGAATCACAGAGTTGGGGTGGGAACCTTGGCAGTCCAGCGATGAAGTACCCAGGCGTCAGGTAGCAAGCAGTTCCACTGGTTAATTGTTCTCACTGTTAGGGAGTCTCTCCTTAATCCCAAATTGTTCCTCCCCTTGATGAATTTCCATCCATTCTTGGAAACTAACCAAGGGGAGAAGCAATCTAGAACCAAGGCCACACCCCCCCCCCCACACACTCTCACACTCTGCACCATGAAAGGGGGGAGAGATGTGCAATTGCCCCAGAATTTGGGAGAAGCAGATCTGTTTCCCTCTTCATCCTACAAGAGGCAGAGATTTGGGCTCAGTGATGCAGAGGTCAAAAGGCAGGAGAAGCAGAAGCATCTCTCACTAGGGGAGAACCAACTTACTTTCTGGAGCTGTTTGTGGGGGGGCAGGAATAGGGAATAGGAACAGAGGAAAAGAATCCTACTTATAGTACACCTAAGGATTCATTCGTCACCGTCTGAATCAGCTTGGAAAGGACCCAGCAGAGGGAACACAGCCAGGCTAGGAAATCCACTCCACAGGAAGACCAAAACTACACCTGATGGACTCTTGCAAGCCTCATCGTGCTGATCTCCCCTCCTTCTCTACGCCCTGTCAATCAGAGAGGCACTTATCTTGCTTCCCGGGGCTGCCCAGGATGATTTAAATAATATTTCAGCCCCCTTTGCTTGGCTAATGGCTCCCATCTCTTTCGGTCATTTGTCTACAGCTAGAGTCTCCAAACTTGGCAACTTTTAAGACTCAGGGACTTCAATTCCCAGAATTCCCCAGGCATGCTTGTGGACCTGTGGCTGGTGAATTCTGGGAGTTGAAGTCTACAAGTCATAAAGTTTCCAAGTTTGGAGGCTCTTGCTTTACAGCAGAGATGGGGAAGTATGGCCCCTTTATAACTTGTGGACTTCAATTCCTAGAAGTCCCCAGCCCGCCATGTTTGTGGACCTGTGGCTGGGGAATTCTGGGAATTGAAGTCCACAAGTCTTACAGTTGCCAAGTTTAGAGACCATTGTTTTACAGCAGAGGTGGGAAACTGGCTCCTTTATAACTTGTGGACTTCAAGTCCCAGAATTCCCCAGGTAGCCATGCTTGCAGACTTGTGGCTGAGGAATTCTGGGAGTTGAAGTCCACAAGACATAAAGTTTCCAAGTTTGGAGATACATGCTCTACAGCAGAGGTGGGGAACTATGGCCCCTTTATAACTTGTGGACTTCAATTCCCAGAATTCCCCAGCTCACCATGCTTGTGGACTTGTGGCTGGTGACATGCTGGCTGGGGAATTCTGGGAATTGAAGTCCGCAAGTCATAAAAGGGCCCTATCCCTGTTCTACAGCAATGATCAGGAGTAGTGGGATATGCATTCCATCCATGTTCAGGAGTAACAGGGGGTGTACTCTAACTGTATTTAAGATTTCACCCTCCCTCTCTTAGCCCCAACATGTTGCAAGCTGCATGAAGTCACTATGTGTTAAAGGGCCAAATACATTTATTTAATAAGCACATTTGCTAGTAACAATAAATCATACTTACTTCTCATTCTGATCCTATCACTCACCTATGATTTCCATGAAGATCTGCTTCCAATGCTCACAGGTCTGGAAACCGCGGCGTAGCGAGGACCCTTCCGGAAACTGCCGGATCTGCTCCTGAAGGAAGGTTTCCCATTTGCGATAGTCGGAATAAGTCTGGAAGGATGATTTTCCCTTGTAGGTGGTCTGAAGGAAGGAAGGAAGGAAGGAAGGAAGGAAGGAAGGAAGGGAAGGAAGGAAGGAAGGAAGGAGTGGGACATTAGAGGAAAAGGACAAGGCAGAATGACAAAATAACAGAGCTGGAAGGGACCTTGGAGGTCTTCTAGTCCAGCCCCCTTCTCAAGCAGGAGAACTGTGAGTGAGGACAGAAGAAATATACTATTCCAGACAAGTGGCTGTCCAGTCTCTTCTTAAAAGCCTCCAGTGATGGAGCACCCCCAACCTCAGGTGGCGAGTGGTTCCGCTGATTAATTGCTCTCACTGTTAAGAAATTTCTCCTTAGTTCTAGGTTGCTTCTCTCCCTGATTAGCTTCCACCCATTGCTTCTTGTCCTTCCCTTGGGTGCCTTGGAGAACAGCTTGACTCCCTCTTCTTCCCTGAGATATTGGAACACTGCTATCATGTCTCCCCTGGTTCTTCTTTTCATTAAACTAGACATAGTTTAATTAAATTTATTCTGCGATAGTCAACATAAGTCTGGAAGGATGATTTTCCCTTGTAGGTGGTCTGAAGGAAGGAAGAAGTAGGACATTAGAGGAAAAGGACAATGCAGAATGACAGAATAACAGGGCTGGAAGGGACTTTGGAGGTCTTCTAGTCCAACCCCCTGCTTAGGCAGGAAACCCTATACCACTTCAAACAAATGGCTATCTAACATCTTCTTAAAGACTTCCAGAGTTGGAGCATTCACAACTTCTGGAAGCAAGCTGTTCCACTGATTAATTGTTCTAACTGTCAGGAAATTTCTCCTTAGTTCTAAGTTGCTTCTCTCCTTGATTAGTTTCCACCCATTGCTTCTTGTTCTACCCTCAGATGCTTTGGAGAATAGTTTGACTCCCTCTTCTTTGGGGCAACCCCTCAAATATTGGAACACTGCTATCATGTCTCCCCTAGTCCTTCTTTTCATTAAACTAGACATATTCAATTCCTGCAACCCCTTGTCTTTCTTTTTGCTAGATTAAAATAAAATAGAAAAAGAGAGTTGGAAGGGACCTTGGAGGTCTTCTAGTCCAACCCCCTGTAGGAAGCCCTACAGCACTTCAGTCAGAGGGTTATCCAACATCATCTTAAAAACTTCCAGTGTTGCAGCATTCACAACGTATGGAGACAAGTATCGAGAGTTTGAAAGCCTGGCCCTTGAGGACTAGGATCTTGATCTGTTTTTCAGTTCTGGAGACGAAAAAGGGCCTGGCAATCTCAGAAAGCCAGAACTGGGAATCAGGGGTCCCTCACCGACTCAAAGGCCATGGAGATCCACTGGACCTTGCCATCCTTCACCCCCACCGTCCCGTGGGAGAGCTGTCCCGGAAGCAGGTTGGGCTCAGGGAGGCTCTTACACTCTGGGTGTAGCATCTGAAGGACAGAGGAGACACTGTAACCTAGAAAAGGAAAGAAAAGCGGGGTTTTTCCCCTGTGCAAATTGGGGTCTGCAAAACTGCCCACACATCTATGTTCATAATGTATTTATTTAATTTAGTTGTAAGACACGGTGGCTCAGTGGCTAAGACGCTGAGCTTGTCACTCAGATATGTTGGCAGTTCGGCGGTTCGAAACCCTAGCGCCGCGTAACAGAGTGAGCTCCTGTGACTTGTCCCAGGTTCTGCCAACCTAGCAGTTCGAAAGCACGTAAAAAATGCAAGTAGAAAAATAGGGACCACCTTTGGTGGGAAGGGAACCGCGTTCCGTGCGCCTTCGGCGTTTAGTCATGCTGGCCTGGTACATGACCATGGAGACGTCTTCAAACAGTGCCGACTCCTGCAAAATCCCCATTGCCTCCCCACTCCAGGGGAAGGATGCTGAAAAATATCCATTCCCTCCCCACTCCAGGGAAAGGATGCTGAAAAATCCCCATTCCCTCCCCACTCCAGGGGAAAGATGCTGCAAAATCCCCACTCCAGGGGAAGGATGCTGCAAAATCTCCATTCCCTCCCCACTCCAGGGGAAGGATACTGCAAAATCCCCATTGCCTCCCCACTCCAGGGGAAGGATACTGCAAAATCCCCATTCCCTCCCCACTCAAGGGGAAGAATGCTGCAAAATCCCCATTCCTTCCCCAATGCAGGGGAAGGATACTGCAAAATCCCCATTGCCTCCCCACTCCAGGGGAAGGATACTGCAAAATCTCCATTCCCTCCCCATTCCAGGGGAAGGATACTGCAAAATCCCCATTCCCTCCCCATTCCAGGGGAAGGATACTGCAAAATCCCCATTCCCTCCCCACTCCAGGGGAAGGATACTGCAAAATCCCCATTCCCTCCCGATCTGCTGGGACTCGGGAGAATAGATGGGGGCAGAACCAGTCAGAGGTAGTATTTTCCAGTTCTCCAAACTACTAAAAATTTCCACTACCGCTTCTCCAGAACCTGCTGAATTTCACCCCTGCTGAAAACGGGAAGGGGAAGATACCTGAAGGGAGGCACTGGGCTCCTCCTGGCTTGACCAGCTCGGCGTTGCTGGCGATGGCCTTACAGATCCGGCACAGGTTGCCGATTTCTTTGAACAGGTCGAAGCCGCTGTCGTAGATGACGCTACCCTTTCCAAAGGAGATACAAGCGGCGAAGAGGAGATGTAAGCGAGACCCGACCTGGGACGGATCCTCCCGCCCCCACAGACCCCAGGGAAGGACACGCACCATGTCTCCAATGACGTGGTTGTCAGCATGCTGGGTACGGTTGACCCCAAGGATCCCAAACACCACGAAGACCATGGCGCCTGTATCCACCAGCGGACGCACGGCAGGCTTCCCGCAGTTGCCGTTCCTGCAGGGGTTGAATCCTGACGTGATGGAGAACCTGGACCTGGCAGATGCTGGAGAAGGAGAGAGGATAGAGCAAGGAAGTGGTGCAGCTGTTCGGGTGATGACATTGAGGCTTTAATCCCATGATGGCAAACCAGTGGTGGGTTTCAAATTTTTTTAGAACCTCTTCTGTAGGTGTGTCCTGCTTTGTGGGAGTGGCGTGCTGGCGATGTGACTGGGTGGGAGTGGCTTGCTGGCCATGTGACTGAGTGGGAGTGGCTTGGCAGTCATTTGACGGGGTGGGTGTGGCCAACTTGTAAAATGTGGTGAAACTCACTTAACAATGCTCTTGCTTAGCAACCAAAATGTTGGCTCAGGAACTCTGGCATTGAAGTGTGCAAGTCTTAAAGCTGTCAAGTTACAAGACCCTTGCACCCCCTAACCCTTTAGAAAAAAAAAACCCAGGGGTGTTCAAACTTGACAGCTTTAAGACTTGTGAACTTCAACTCCCAGAATTCCTCTTCCAGTCATGTTGGCTCAGAAACTCTGGCATTTGAAGCACACAAGTCTTAAAGCTGTCAAGTTACAAGACCCTTGCACTTCTAACCCTTTAGGAGAAAAAAAACCCCAGGGGTGTTCAAACTTGACAGCTTTAAGACTTGAGGACTTCAACTCCCAGAATTCCTCCTCTCCCTCTTCATCTTGATGATGTGCGGACGGGCGGGAGGGAGGGAGCTGGAACTGGTTCTAAACGGCACTGTAGATTTGTGGAACCTCTTCTGTAGAAGAGGTCAGAACTGGCAGGAACCCACCCCTGTGGCAAACCTATGGCATGCTGCCAAAGGTGGCACGCAGAGGCCTCTCATTGGGCACACACACCATCCCCAGCTGCTCCTCTGGTTTCCCCTCATATTTGCTGGCACCGGAGCAATGGAAAATGTCCTGAGAATGGCCTGAAAAATGCCCCAAAACAAGGCCATTTTATGCATCATTTCTAGGCCATTTTCCAGACCATTTCCAGGCTGGGGTTTGGGTCATTTTCAGTCCTGTTTGTGAGTCATTTTAGGCCAGTTTTTGGACATTTATGGGTGTTTTCTTTGGCCCAAAAAATGTGTTGTTGTTTTTTTGGCTTGAAAAACATTTGTTTTTGCTTGAAAAACGGTCTACAATCAGCTGGAAAAACGGCCTGAAAACGGCCCCCAAAACACCAAAAAAACAGGAATGCGCGTGCCAGCCAGTGAGCATGCATGTTCTGGTTTGGGCACTCAGTGCCAAAAAGGTTCACCATCACCGCTTTAATCCATCCAAAAGGAGAACAGGGCAAGAGGACAAATGTAAAGACCCCCATCTTTAAACTGGAGTTGTTGGGGAATTGGGCTCATCCGAGGTCGTAAGTTGAGGACTTCCTGTATTATTATCATGCCTGTGGCCATTCTTCCCTAAGCCGATCCTCACAACAACCCTCCATGGTGGTCAGACTAAGGGGGCTGCAGAAAGTCCCCCCCGCCCCGGGAGCTGCCTTGAACCTCCTCCCTCTGCTTCCTCTCCCAACACCACAACAAACCGCAAGTGTGCAACAATGAAGAGAACTCACTCCCCCACGCCCACTTCACGGGTGGCTCACCTCTCTCGCTTGGCACGAAGAGGTATCCTTTGTTGGGTCCATCTGGACTGGAGCTGAGGAGGCAGCCTGGGGGCGCCAGGCAGACTCGGCTGTGGTACGGAGGCTTATGTGACTGGGCGAAATACAGCTTCCTGGGGAAAAGGAATAGCCCTTAGACTTATATGCCGCTTCATATTGCTTCACGGCCCTCTCTAAGCGGGTTACAGAGTCAGCCTCTTGCCCCCAACCATTGAAGTCTTCATTTTACCGACCTCAGAAGGATGGAAGGCTGAGTCAACCTTGAGCCGGTCAGACTCGAACTGTCAGCAGTGTGCAGAGTCAGCCTGCAATATGGCATTCTAACCACTGGGAAGGAAGGGAGGGAGGGAAGGTAGGTAGGTAGCACTAGCACTTAGACTTAGATACCGCTTCACAGTGCTTTACAGCCCTCTCTAAGCGGGTTACAGAGTCAGCCTCTTATCCCCAACAATCTGGGTCCTCATTTGACCCACCTCGGAAGGCTGAGTCAACCTTGAGTCAGAATTGAACTGCCAGCAGTGAGTAGAGTTAGAAAGCAATACTGTGCCACCGCAGTAAGGAGAAGAAACCCACTGGTGTGACAACCAGCTCAGAACACACACACACACACACACACACACACACACACACACACACACACACACAAACACAAACACACAAACACACACATACACACACCCCTATCCCCAATCTAGTGCTCTCCAACATTACCCTCTGAACTCGTCTGCCCACCCGCTCAGCATTACCGTGTGCGCTGTTGCTCCTGGGTGGCCACGTAGAAGCTGAAGTCGGATTTCCACCCTCTCTTCGTGTCGCATGATAAGCTGGTCATCATCCACTTCTTGCTGGCCCCTGGTTGGACATGCCCTACTGTGGACATACAAGCGGTCAGCCTCTTGGTGAAGTTACCGTAAGGAACTTTATACACCTAAGCATGGATTAATGAAAACACAACACTTCACTGTAGGTCTCTAGAGGCTGGCAGGAGGGGGGAGGGGGGGGCAAACAGGGCAGAAAAGACAACTTAAGGGTGGCATGCCCCTCTCTCTCTTGGGCTCAGCCAAGTGGCAAGCAAGGAACGCGGAGTTGGCACTTGCCACCTGACCCGCAGCTCCAAGAGCAGCTATGAAAGAGGCCGTTTAGAGCACTTGGGACTACAAGTCCCACTGCCCACAACCATCATGGAAGGAAGAGCAGCCCTGCAGTCCAGCAACGATCTAGACCAGGGGTCCCCAACTCCCGGTTAGCGGTCTAGTACTGGGCCATGGCCTATTTCCAACCGGGCTACGTGAGCGGTGGGCTGGCGCAGCTGGCAGCTTAACATGCCCGCCGCTTGCACAAGTTGAACTGTGCATGTGTGCGCGCACTAGCCCGCTGCTCGCATGGGCCAGTCCCCCTCTCCCACCCCTCCACCGTGCTGCCAAGCCACAAAGGTTGGGGACCACTGATCTAGGTTCAGTGGAGACTGATCTAATCTAAGCATCGCAAATGCAATTCCCCCTAAGCAAAAGCTGGACGATGCGCTATTGAAGGGGCCCAAGCTGCCCAATTGCCCCTCTGTGCTGATTTATGGTCTCCCCTGACAAAGGAGTCACCTCTTCATCATTGTCGCCTGTCGGGGCTTACCTGGAAGGATGGCACTTCTCCATCTTTCGCGGGCACTGTCTGCCAGGGTGCCGGCACAGTAGCGTTGAGAGAAAACCTGTAGATCACCGGCCGGCTGCTGCCTTTGGATCTGAAGATGTAGACGGTTCCCTGGGGATCTGGAGGAGACAAGACGGTCATCAGATCGCCTGTTGTGGCCTGTCGGGCGGCGGCCCCTTCAGCAACGGAATCAGAGGAGGAGGAGGCGAGGGAGTCAGGGCAGGGCATCAAAGCAACCTGAGGGCTTCGAGGAGGAAGAGCTGGCAGAGAGAGAGAGACAGAGGTGGAGCCTGGGCCGTCCGTCAGCCCTCAGATGGAGAGTCAAGAGCCCCCAGCTCTGGAGGTGGCTGATGAGGAAGAGGAGGAACAGCTGGGTCCAGTGCCCGATTGCAGATGCACAGAAGGCAGAGGAGAGGAGAGCAGTGGAAATCTATGGGCCGGCCCTTGGCACGGAAGAGCCACTGCTGCTAGCAAAGCCCCACCCTAGCTCTGGAGATAAAAGGCAGGGGGAGGAGATGGGTGTGACAAACAACTATTCATCCCCCTGCCAGACAGACTTGCAGTGAGAAAGAAGCTTTTTGCCGGGGCTGACGGCGCTTGTAAGAAAGGAATCATTGATTTAACGACAGAGGGTTTGTCGTGTTTGGGAGCCGGGTCAGAACATCGCCCCTCCTGCGTCAGGCCCAAGGAAAAAAAGTGAATTGGACTGGGCAGCGCCTAGATCAGTGATGGTGAACCTTTTCGGCACCGACTGCCCAAACCTGAAGATTAACACGCATGTCTGTTTATTTGCCATTTTTCAGGCCGCTTTTCAGGCCATTTTTGGGCCAAAAGACTGAAAACGGCCCAAAAAACATGCTGTTTTTTGCCCGTTTTTCAGTCTGTTTTCCAGCACCTGCAAAGAGCAGCTGGAAACCAGAAGAGCAGATGGCAACGGCAGGCGCGCCCAGAGAGAGGGCTCTCAGTTCCCCCCTATGGCATGTGTGCCATAGGTTTGCCATCATGGGCCTAGATTCAGGAATGAGTCCAAATGCAGGCTGTGCCGACATCCAAAATGTGTATTGAATTGGCGATAGCGGATCACACCTGATTCAACTGCCGCTGGCTCTGGGCCTGTATTGAAATGGCCTTTTTCAGACCGGTTTTCAAATCTGAATCAAATCAAGTCAACTCAAACATGGGTTCCCCCCCGCCCCGATCGAATCAATGATTCCGATTAGATTCCACGAGGCCAACAGGAGAGCCAGCCATGGAGAGACGCCCGTCAAAAGATCTCGAGAGAAGGATGAAGCTCACCTTGCAGACTTCTGTCATCCAGGGGGCTCCCTCGGCCGCTTCCTGGGGGGCCCGACCCCCTCTTCTTCTTCTCCAGAGAAGTGCGGATGTTATTCTGCAGATTACGGGGCTTTTCCTGAAACAAGCCTGTCACACAAGGTTAGTCAGGGACAAAAGAGCATCTCCCGTCAAGGGCGGTAGCTGTTGTGGCCTGGCAGTGGCCAGCAGAGTTGGCAGCAGATTCGGACAGTGAGGAGGTTGGGGAGGAGCATGGGCCAGTCTTAGAGGCTGGGTAAGGCTCGGACGAGGGCTCTGCATCGGAGGCAGAGACAGGGCTGAGAACGTCTGCCAGTGATCAGGTGCCTACGGAGTTAGACAGCAGTGAGGCAGAGGAACAGCTGGAGCCTGTTCCCAGTGTGCACATGCGCAGAGCTGCCAGAAGAAAAGGACAGCTAAGAAATCAGGGTCGACTTGGGAGTAAAGTCATAGATGGACCGTGATTGCCCCCTCCCATAGGAAATAAAAGAGGAGCGAAAGGGGAGTGGGCTTTTGCAGGAAACAATTTGTTTGATCATTAGATTCATTTCAGGAGTGTGAAGATCTGTCCCTGAATCTGAGAGACTCTGTGCCCAGTCTTTCCTTGCATAGCACCTCAGTTGGAAAATATTTATATGGCAGCTTTCCAAGAGAGATAAGGTCTGTGGTCATAAATATTCCTTTGAAAGACTGTTTGCCAGGCTTTGCTGAATGTGAATGAGAGGAACAAAAGGGGTTTTGTCGGGACCAGGACTCCGCCTCATGCTTTTTGGGGAAGCCTAGGACAGAACAGCAGCACCGGGAAGGGGGACATTTTCACATGGGGGTCTTCTGCTGCATAACTCATTCAAGGGACAGCCGTTTTTGCATTCCTAAGAGCCCCTTAGGCAGAGTTACTGTGCAGGGTCTCAAATAGCAAGAACAATTGATTTCAGGGATAGAAATTCCCAAAGGACAAGTCTAACCAATGAGAATGGACCTCAAAAGTTAAAATAGCATTGCTTTCAGTTAGTCAAAAAGACAGTTCTAAAACCCTCACATCTGGGACATAAATTGTTTCAACATCTATCCTCAAAATGACATTATAGAGCACTGCACACCAGAACAACTAGACACAAGGACAGTTCCCCCCACCCAATGCCATTCCTCTGCTTAACAACTAATTCCTACAACACTGTCAAATAATTTACTAAGACTGTATTATTATTTTATTATTATTCTCTTCCCTATCTGTTGTGGCCCAGCAGGAGCCGTTGGAGCTGCAAACAGACTCCGATAGCGAGGGGCCCTATGAGTCGGCTCTGGAAGATGTGGAGGACCCTGGACAGGGTTCAGACTTCGAGCAGGGGCCAGAGAGGCTGGTTGGCCACCAGGAGGTGCCTGAGGCATGAAGCAGCGGTGAAAGCCAATGGGAGTTTGTCCCTGATGTCAGGTCCTGGAGCAGTGGGGAGGAGCTAAGGGAGTTGGTCCCAGACACCAGGCAAAGATGGGCAGATAAGCGCCGACAGCAACTATGGAGATATAGAAGATAATTGGGGCCAGGTGGTTGTGATTAGGCTCTTCCCAAGAAAGTATATAAGAAGAGACTTTGGGAGGAGGCTTTTTGCAGGACACAACCGTTATACTAAAGCTGGAGAAGCTCTTGTGTGTATTTCTTATCTGTGAAAGTCTGGGTTGCTGCCAAAGTCTTGTCGGTGTGTCAATTTACTGTGAATAAATTGTCTAGCAGTAATCTTGTGTCGGCGTGACTCACCAGAACACCTATCTATATTACCTATGTCTTCCCACTTAGGACTATAACCTTGTTGCTTGGATCTCTACGATTTATATTGTTTTATTTGTTTCCTAGTATGATTTGATTGCTTATTAGTAACCTATGACTATTACTGAGTGTTGTATCTTAGGATTCATGACGAATGTATTTATGATGACTATGACAAATTCCTTGTGTGTCTAATCACACTTGGCCAATAAAGAATCCTATTCTGTCATAGTTTAAATTGGAATGTCCTTCTCCTCTAAGTTCTGAACGTAGCGTCACTGGGATAAATTGAAGAGAGCCAACTACCCTGCCTGCCTGGTAAGAGGAAATTATTTTGTTCTTCCGATACAGATAAAGACTAATTAGATCTGGGAACACAACCTGCTCTTTGATTATTGAATCACGGCTGCCTCTTCTGGCCTGAAATTCTTAATGCAATCAGCAGCTGTTCTCCTGGGTTTCCAATAGTAATTGATCCAACCCTGTTTAGTTATGAGTAGGATCAAACGAGCTT
Organism: Thamnophis elegans; assembly: GCF_009769535.1. NCBI lineage: Eukaryota > Metazoa > Chordata > Lepidosauria > Squamata > Natricidae > Thamnophis > Thamnophis elegans. Next base: position 7,411,187 of record NC_045555.1, on the reverse strand, counting down.
GGTGAGCGCAGGAAATACGAGTTTATATTATCGTGTGTTCAGAAGGGGAATCTTTTTATAAAAGGTAAAGGTTCCCCTCGCACGTTCCCCTCGCTCGTTCCCGACTCTAGGGGGAGTGCTCATCTCTATTTCAAAGCCGAAACAGCTTTGAAGCCACTGTCCATAGTCATGTGGCTGGCATGACTCAACACCGAAGGCGCACGGAACCTTCCCACCAAAGTGATTATTTTTCTACTTGCATTTTTTACGTGATTTAGAACTGCTAGGTTGGTAGAAGCTGGGACAAGTAATGGGAGCTCACTCTGTTATGCAGCGCTAGGGATTCGAACCGCCAAACTGCTGACCTTTCTGATCAACAAGCTCAGTGTCTTAGCTACCACGGCTTATATTGATCCAGCTATCAGGGGAAATGTAGCTGTCCATGGTCCTGACCAGTAGAGGTGAACTGAACGGGGGACCTTCTAAACCAGGACTGTCTTAACTTTGGCGACTTTAAGACTGGGGAATTCTGGGAGTTGAAGCCAAGTCTTAAAGTTGCTAAGATTGGACACCCCTGTTCCTAAGGGGAAAGGAAGGGTACTGTCCTAGAGCTAAAGATTTCCCTTGGATGAGAAGATTCCTCCTGCCTTCCAACATGCCCAGAAATCAGGTTGAAACATCTTGGAAGAATACATGGATCAACCTGAACACAACATGGAGGTCACTGACACTCTCATGTCCTGTCCTGCCATGGTGACTCATGGGCTCCATCGAACTCACCTGAGCAGGTGACACAAGAGATGCCCTCAGCACTCAAGTTGTACTTGAGGTCCATCAAGACCTGGATGTTGGTATCGGGCCTGAAGAGGAGAGGGGCACGGCTAGCTGGGCGAAGGCGGCTGGCGAAGAAGATGGAAAGGATGAGAACCAAGACAAAGAGCCCTGGAAGGAGAAACACGGGGCAGGCAGAGACCCTGCGTGAGATGATACTCTTGTGGTAGGCCTCCATAAACTTGTTTTGAAATCAAGGAGGTGCTTAGGTACAGGTGACTTACCAACGATCACCCACTTGTTTTTGACTGCCGACCACAGCGCCCAGCACTGGAGGAGCTTCTGCAGGTGAGTGATCAGGTGTCCCGGGCTGTCATTGTTGGTAGTGAGATGGTGGTTTTCAGGCAATACAGATACCAAGGGGACGTCCCCCATTTCTAGAGCAACTGGCCAGAAAACAGAAGGGAAGAATGCATTGAAGGACATGATACAAACACTGGCCACAGACCGTGCCAAAGCCCTTTAGGTACTGAACTAAGCAAAGTACCGTGTTTTTCGGCGTATAAGACGCTTCAAAGTATAAGACACACCTAGCTTTTGGAGAGGAAAACAAGAAAAAAAATCTGCCTCCCAGCAATTTGCCTCCTTGCAGCAAACAGAAAACAGCCCATTTCAGTTTCAGCCCAGCCTGATTAGCACAAGCAGCTGATTGTCGGGCCTCTCCACGATCAGCTGTTTCAGCCTTCAGGGATTGCCATAGCCTATTGCCGCTTTTGCATGCCCCATTTTCTGCCTCCACATCTCTTTTTCAGCCTCTGCACAACCCATTTTCGGCCTCTGTGCACCCCATTTTCTGCCCATTCTGGGCAGCAGAGATCAGAATAGGTGGAAAACGGGGCAATCAGAGGCCAAAAATGGGGTACGGAGGCAGAAAATGGGTCATGCAGAGGCGGCAATAGGCAATGGCAATCCCTGCAGCCTGAAACAGCTGATGGTTGGTCAGGTGCTAATAAGGCTGTGCTGAAACTGAAACAAGCTATTTGTTTGCTGCAAGGAGACAAATTGCTGGGAGGCAGAGGCCAAAGGCTGGGGGCTGGCAGGTGGGCAGGTCTACATTCAGTGTATAAGATGCACCCAAATTTTCACTCTCTTTAAGGGGGGGAAGTGCGTCTTATACTCAAAAAATATGGTAGTCCATTTTTTTTTTAAAAATCAATGTTTATTCCAAAGGATACAGTCACTAGTATGGGTTCATCAGAGCCAACAATGATCAGAATTACATTTTTCATAGAAGGGGTGAATCTAGAATTGTTCTGATCTCAAAGCCATTGTGATGCTCTCCAAGGTTCTGAAACTCCAACCTGATCCAGACCAATTGGACCACCTCAGTCAAGATCAAAAGTCCACCTAGCCTTACTTTGCAAAGACAGGTGAGAAACGTTTTGGGCAAAGGGATGAATGGGAAACATGGGGCACTCCATATAACAACAATTAATAACAATTATTATTACACAATTAATTATGGTGCACAGGTTATTACACAATAACTTAATTAACCATCACTTAAACATGAGCCAGCCATGTGCGGTGGCAGCCAAAAAAGCTAATACAATCCTTGGATGCATAAACAGAGGCATAGAATCGAAATCATGTGAAGTATTAGCATCGCTTTAGAAATCCTTAGTAAGGCCACCCCTGGAATACTGCATCCAATATTGGTCACCACAGTACAAAAAATATTTTGAGACTTTGGGAAAAGTGCAGAGAAGAGCAACTAAGATGATTAAAGGCCTGGAGACTAAAACATACGAAGAACAGGAATTGGGTATGGCCAATCTAGAGAAAAGAAGGATTGGGGGGACAATGACAACATGAAAGCAGTATTTCAGTATTTGTGGTGCTGCCACAAAGAAGAGGGTGTCAAATTATTTTCCAAAGCACCAGAAGGCAAGACAATGGATGGAAATTAATCAAGGAGAGAAGCAACCTGAAGTTAAGGAGAAACTTCCTTATGAGGACAATCAACCAAACAGCTTACCTCCAGAAGTTGTAGGTCAGTGTTTCTCAACCTTGTCAACTTGAAGATGTCTGGACTTCAACTCCCAGAATTCCCCAGCCAGCTGGGGAATTCTGGGAGTTGAAGTCCAGACATCTTCAAGTTGACAAGGTTGAGAAACACTGTTGTAGGTGCTTCATCACTGGAGGTTTTTAAGAAGAGACTAGACAACCTAGGATCTAGAATGGTAGAGGGTCTCCTGCTTGAGCAGGGGGTTGGGCTAGAAGACCTCCAAGGTCCCTTCCCGCTATATTCTGATCAATTGAACTGAAACTCTTCCAATATCTCTAGGTAGGAGACACAGATATCTGGCCAAGTGTGCATTGATTATGTGTGGGCAGCTGTGTTTGCGACCCACTATCTGTGACTTACCTGGCTCCTCCTCCACATTCAGCAGGGGGATGTCATCATCCAGGTAAGGCAGAGGGCCCAGCCCTGACCTGCCAGCCACTGCCAAGGAGACGAACAGGCCGTCCGAGCTCTGCAAAGCGCTTTCCTTTGTGCATTTTTTACTGCATCTGCAGACCAGGGAGGAAGCGAGGCCAAATGAATCTCACTGCGCTTTCTCTCCGGGGAAGGCAGCTGTGCCCGGCTTTCTTGGCGGAGCGAAGGGGGCAGACCAGCCGAGCTGCGAAACAGCTACACACCAGACAAGAATCAGGTGCACCTGGTGTCTGAGCAATTACTGTTGCTAATGCATTGGGCAGGGGGCCGGAAAGAGACGGGGGGGGGGTCTGTCTGGAGCCCACTCCCAAGTTGCTGGCTTCATTCACCAGGTTGTTGAACACGGTGCTTGCCAAATTTGAGGAAGTTACTCCAAACTAGGTAATAAAAGTTGTTGTTTTTTCCCTTTAGCCAACGACACACAAACCGTTCACAGGTTGTTCTCGACACAACAGTTCATTTAGCAACCGTTCAAAGTTACAACGGCACTGGAAAAATGGGACCTATGATGGTTTTCCACAGTTACGATCTCTGCAGCATCTCCATGGCCACGTGATAGAAATTCAGATGTTTGGCCACGGGTTCATAGTTATGACGATTGTGGTATCCCGGAGTCGTGTGATTCCCCTTTTGCGACTGTCTGACGAGCAAAGTCAATGGGGCAGCCCGATTCACTTAGCAACCGTGTGACTCACTTAATAACTGCAGCGATTCACTTAACAAATGTGACAAGCAAAGTTGTAAAACGGGGCCAAACTCACTCAACAAATTTCTCACTTAGCCCCAGAAATGTTGGGCTCGATTGTGGTTGTTAAGTTGAGGATTACCTGTGCCAATTTCAGACAACAGAAACATTTAAATAAGGACTCTCTTTTACAGTAAATACAGTTTGGGGTAAAGGGAAAAAAATTGGCTGGTTTTAACCTGGACTGTTTTTCCTGCATTTTTCTCCTGGTTTATATTCATTTTGAAGGAAGGGTAGGTGAAAAGTGCCTTCTAAAAGAGAAGAGCATCTGAGTACATTTGTTTGGGTGCACCCTGATAATCTAGCTAAATCAATTTCTTTTCTTTTTTTAAATAGTTTTTATTAAACAGTTTTCTTCATTTTGTATCATAATTTCCATCTTTACAGCGCTCTGGTATCGGTATAAGTCAGGGGTCAGCAAACTGCGGCTCTGGAGCCGCATGTGGCTCTTTCCTCCCTCTGCTGCAGCTCCGTCACCAGTCGGCACCACAATTTTGAGAGGAGCTTCCAGTGGGGGGGGGGGAGCACAATGCACCAGGAGAAATCTCTATGGCAAGGGGAGGGTTTTCCAGTTGTCTCCACAATTGATGGGGCTTTCGGTAGAGGAAAAAGTACGCCGCGCTGGGAGGAGACTCTATGGTAGGGGAACTGAACTTCCGGTCAGCTCCAGAATTGAACAGGGGGCTTCCGGTTAGGACCTTTGTGGCTCCTGGTGTTTTCTTTTCTGTGGGAAATGGGTCCAAATGGCTCTTTGAGTGTTTAAGTTTGTCGACCCCTGGTATAACTCATAAGTACCTACAAGTTATTTTCAATATTCTTCCTTTACTTTTGTGTACATACAATATGCCATTATTGTGGTTGCGTAATTATATACATATTACATTTCTTGTCGCCTCTTAATTTACTTTTACCTTCTTATTCTTTGCTTCTATTCTCTAGCCAATTGTACCATGTGTCCCAAATCAAGTAGCATTCCATTTCCCCTCTTTCTTTTATTTCCATTATTAGCCTATCCATCTCCGCATGTTCTAGCATTTTTCTTTTATCACCATTCCATCGGAGGGAGTGCTATCGTTTTTCCAGTTTTGCACATAAATGATTCTGGCCACTGTTATTATGTATAACATGATATATTGAGGTTCTTTTAATTCAATAATTTCCTCTTAAGATAGCCAATAAAAATAATTCCGGTTTTAAATCTACTTGTTGTTTAGTAATTTCCTCTAGCTATTTTCTTATCTTTGTTCAATATTTCTTTGCTTCTGAGCATGTCCACCCCATGTGAAAATATCAATTTCAATACTCCATTTCTTTTGCTCGAGAGGCGCAGCTGCTACTTCAGGCCGGCTTCACAAAGCGGATTTATTTATTTTAATTTAAAATAGATTCAATTGGCCTTACCTGGCCTGACAGGTGTTTTCCAGCGAGGACCAGTAGAGAGACCAAATCCCCAGAGCAGCTGGCATGGTGAAAAGGACCCCAACCCAGCAACAGGAAACAATCAAGGACATGAAAAGACCAAAGTCATGGACAGCTGGGATCTACATAAAAGACAGGGGAGAAGGCAGGAGACAGGTAACTATCTCCTGGAGATCCAAGAAGGGGTGGGGGGGAAGCACTACTTGGATTTTTTTTTTTTTAAATCAACCTGGATCCCTTTATGGATTTTTGTTAAAATATTCATGACTGGGAGAGACGTGGGAACAAGATCAGCCAATGAATAGGCATAGCAACTAAGCCAGCCAATGGATCTGAGTCTGTGCAGAGAATTGAAACAGATCCGAATCTGTGCAGAGAATTGAAACAGAAACTTGAGCAGTTTGCTGCTATGAGAAGTAAACTAGCAGTCTGTCTGGACTTGTCTGCTGAAATGAAACTAGCTGCTTGTGTATCTCTCCTGTAACTCTCCTGCCTTGTATTTACTTGGAAGAACCACCCGTTCGAATTCTACATTTATTCATCTATTCTTATGCATATAAAGAAGTTAATGAATCAGCTATCTGTATGTGCTTTTTGGATATGAATTTATGCAACAAAAGGATAGTTTTTTGAGTAAAAGAGGAAAATATTGTTAGTTTGACAACTAGAGAGGACAGATTATAGAAGGAAGAGAGTCATGATCTCACTTTAAAACAGTGTTTCCAAAGTGTGGAAAATTTAAGATGGGTGGACTTCAATTCCCAGAATTCCCCAGCCTGGCAACTCTGTGCATGCGCACACTGGGAACAGGCTCCAGTTGTTCGTCTGCCTCACTGATGTCTGACTCTGAAGGCAGCTGATAACTGGCATATGGCTCTGGCCCCCTCTCTGCCTCCGACACAGAGCCCTCATCTGAGCCTTCCCCAGACTCCAGGACTGGCCCATCTTCCTCCCCAACCTTCTCACTGTCTGAATCTGCTGCCAGCTCTGCTGGTGGGCCACAACAAGCTTAAGAAATACTACTTCAGAGAAAGTGGTAAATTTAGAATTGTTCTTCTAGCTCAGTGTTTCTCAACCTTGGTGACTTTAAGTCCTGTGGACTTCAACTCCCAGAATTCTGTGCTGGCTGGGGGATTCTGGGAGCTGAAGTCCACAGGACTTAAAGTCACCAAGGTTGAGAAACACTGTTCTAGCTGCTCACCTGGGAAAAAATGTTGGCGGCGTAGGCTGCTGCCGTGGTTAAAGAAGTGAAGAAGGTGGCTTTGCCAGCTGTCTGGATGGTGTAGATCATCCTGAGGTTGAGGTCTTTCAGATGGGTGGCTTGCCGATAGGTGTTGATGAAGACGAAGACGTCGTCCACCCCTGAAAAATGGCACAGGGAGGGGGACAGATAGCGGACAGAGTTTTGGGGGAGAGAGAAGAGCTCGTGACTTAGTGGGATCATCTCTTACCAATGCCCACGATGACAAAGGCTGCCACTCCATTCAGGATTCCCAGGTACTGGATCCCAAAGACAATGTGGTACAGAAAAAGAGCCACCAGGCAGCTAATTCCGATGCTGGCAATGCCAAAAAATGACAGGAAGACTGCAAGAGGAGAGGAGAGAAGAGAATAACAGAGTCAGAAGGGACCTTGGGCGGTAGGAGAATAGCTTGACTCCCTCTTCTTTGTGGCAGCCCCTGAGATATTGGAAGACTGCTATCATGTCTCCCCTAGTCCTCCTTTTCCTTAAACTAGACATACCCAGTTCCTGCAACCGTTCTTCATATGTTTTAGCCTCCAGTCTCCTAATACTCTTTGTTGCTCTTCTCTGTACTCTTTCTAGAGTCTCCACATCTTTTCTCCATCGTGGCAACCAAAACTATAGCAATAGCAATAGCAGTTGGACTTATATACCGCTTCATAGGGCTTTCAGCCCTCTCTAAGCGGTTTACAGAGTCAGCATATTGCCCCCCCAGTCTGGGTCCTCATTTCACCCACCTCGGAAGGATGGAAGGCTGAGTCAACCTTGAGCCGGTGAGATTTGAACCGCTGAACTGCAGATAACAGTCAGCTGAAGTGGCCTGCAGTACTGCATTCTAACCACTGCGCTACCTTGGCTCTGGATGCAGTATGCCAAGGCGGCCTTACCAAGGCTTTATAAAGTGCTATTAACATTTCACGTGATCCTCTCTGCTCCCTTTCCAGTGTCTCAACAACTTTTTTATAATATGGTAACTAAAACTGGATGCAATATTCTAGATATGGTCTGAAGGTAAAAGTTCCCCTCGGACATGTGTGCTAGCCGTTCCTGACTCTAGGGGGCGGCACTCATCTCCATTTGAAAGCCGAAGAGCCAACGCTGTCCGAAGACGTCTCCGTGTTCATGTGGCCGTCATGACTCAATGCCTGAAGGAGCACGGAACACTGTTCCCTTCCCACCAAAGGTGGTTCCTATTTTTCTACTTGTGTTTTTTACGTGCTTTCGAACTGCTAGGTTGACAGAAGCTGGGACAAGTCGCGGGAGCTCACTCCATTACACGGCACTAGGGATTCGAACCGCCGAACTGCCGGCTTTTCTGATCGACAAGCTCAGCATCTCAGCCCGAGCCACCCTTGGTATGGTCTCACTAAGGCCTTATAAAGTGGTTTGATTGTGTCCCGGCAATCCGTCATTGTGGAGATAAAAGGAACGTGAACTTTCTTCCAGGCCTCGATCCAACCAGGGGCTCACAGCTCCCCCCAAGAGCTCAAAGGGTGGAGACTCGTCCGGTCGCAGGTGCGAGGGGGTGCCGGGAGCAAAGCAGAGGCCGTTCCCCTTACCTGAACACGACGCCAGGAGGTAGACGAGCACTGCGATGCAGGAGCTGCTGATGAAGGCCAGCAACATGTCGTTCTTGAATATCCTCCTCACTTCGTAGTCAAACAAGTCCGTCCCGCCATACAGGACCTCCACTTTGCTGCAGAAAGAGAAAAACACGGGAGTTTGGCTGACCCGACCCGTTTAACTTGGTTAAACTGAAATCCAGGTAGTCCCAGACTTACAACAGTTTGTTTAGTGACAAAAGAAATGATGACCCTTTTTCACACTTACGACCGTTGCGGCCTCCCGCAGGATCCCTTGTTTTACATTTCAGGCACTTAGCAACGGACTCGTATTTATGACAGTCGCAGTGTCCCGGGGTCATGTGATTCCCCCCCCTTTGGCAACCTTCCGACAAGTAAAATCCACGGGGGAAGCCAGATTCGCTTAACGACCGTGCTACTGATTTAACAACGGCAGGGTTTCACTTAACAAAGGTGGCAAGAACTGTCATCAAATGGGACAAAAGTCACTTGGCGACATACATTGTGGACTCAATTGTGGTCTAAGTTGAATAGTACTTGTAATTGCTAGGTTGTATAAAAGAGCAGAGACATCACCCTGCCAACAAAAGTGTGTCTAGTCAAGGCTGTGGATTTCCCAGTTGCAATGGATGGCTGTGAAAGCTGGACCATAAGGAAGGCTGAGCGCCAAAGAATGGAGGCCTTTGAACTCTGGTGCTGGAGAAGAAGACTCCTGCATTGAGTCCCTTGGACTGCAAGGCCATCCAACCGATCAGTCCTAGAGGAGATCCACCCTGACTGCTCTTTAGAAGGCCAGATCCTGAAGAGGAAACTCAAAGACTTTGGCCACCTGATGAGAAGGAAGAAGGACTCCCTGGAGAAGAGCTTCAGGCTGGGAACGATGGAGGGCAAAAGAAGAAGGAGACAGCAGAGAAGGAGGTGGCTGGATGGAGTCACCGAAGCAGCCGGCGTGAGCTTCAATGGACTCCAGAGGATGGTACAGGACAGGAAGGCCTGGAGGAAGGTGGTCCATGGGGTTGCGATGGGTCGAATACGACTGTGCAACTAACAACTAACAACAACAACAACAACATAATGGGCTGAATGCTCAGTAGCCAACCAACTAGCTAGATTTGCATCTCCCACCTAAAAATACCCCAAACCAGTTGGACAGGCTCTACATGACAGGGGTGGGTGGGTTTTTACAATCTGAAGGCCCCTGAATTTGCGGGGAAAGCTGTGATTTGTGTAATAAATTAAGCCCGGGGGTTTGAAACCATGGAGGGCTAAATAGAGAACAACACGCTAAGCCACAGATCACAGCTCCCAAACCCCGGGAGGAGTCACATCGCTCCCGAAAAAGCAAAGAATATGGCACTGCACACGGTGCCAGGGAGCATGTTCCCCCACCCCCAGCCCATCCGCCACACAAGCCCTCGGCTGCAGCTCTCCAGGGAAACCTAAACTCTGATTATTTGAAAGGAGAAAAGAAAAGGGGGATAATCGTTTGGTATCTTTAGGAAGTCAGCAGCCTGTGTCCAAAGCTGCATGAAATAGCCCTGCTCCTTAGGAGAGGGAAGAGGGAGGGTCTGAGAAAGTTAATTAAATGAGAGAAGCAATTAAGCCCTCGCAGCAGGGGAGATGGGCTGGGGAGGGGGGTTCCTGCGCAACTCCTGGAGGTCTCTCTCTCCCCTCCTTCTCTGCTTCCATGGCTCCTTTGAGCCAAGAGCATCAAGCAGAGCAAGAGAGACAGAGAGAGAGAGAGAGAGACGAGAGAGACAGAAAGAGACAGAGAGAGAGAGAAAAAAAACACACACACACAGAGGAGAGACAGAGAGAGAAAGACAGACAGAAAGACAAGAGAGAGACAGAGAGAGAGGTGAGACAGAAAGAGAGAGTGAGAGAGAGAGAAGAGAGAGAGACAGAAAGAGACAGTGAGAGAGAGAAAGAGACAGAGAGAGAGAGAGACAGAAAGAGACAGAGAGAGACAGAGAGGAGAGACAGAAAGAGAGACAGAGAGAAAAACACACACACACACAGAGGAGAGACAGAGAGATACAGAGAGGAGAGACAGAAAGAGACAAGAGAGAGACAGAGAGAGAGGTGAGACAGAAAGAGAGAGAGAGAGAAGAGAGAGACAGAAAGAGACAGTGAGAGAAAAAGAGACAGAGAGAGAGACAGAGAGAGAAGAGAGAGACAGAAAGGGACAGAGAGAGACAGAGAGAGACAGAAAGAGACAGAAAGAGAGAGACAGAGAGAGACAGAGAGACAGAGAGAGGAGAGAGACAGAAAGAGACAGAGAGAGGACAGAGACAGAGACACAGAGAGAAGAGACAGAAAGAGACAGAAAGAGAGAGACAGAGAGAGACAGAGAGAGACAGAGAGAGACGACAGAGACAGAGAGAGAAGAGAGAGAAAGAGACAGAGAGAGTGACAGAGAGAGAGAGAAGAGAGAGAGAGACCCCATGCATGGTCTACTACAGGGCTGCTGCGGCCTGTTTGAAACCAGGCCATGGGAGATATGGGCAAACGTGGATGTGTGAAGTGGAGGACGTGCGCACTCATCGCATGCACAAATGAAGCTGTGCACACACACCCTCCACTCACATGTCCCCTGCCCAAGCTGGAATGGTTGGGGGCCGTTGCATCGGACACGTAACTCTGAATGCTTGTTTAATCTTTGCATTCACGGGGCCTGGGCTCCCCCGACGTGACTCAAACACTGGCTGTGTTCACACCTGACCACAGAACCCCAGAGACTCCATCGGAGCTGAATCTTGCATGATCCGTCCCTGCGGAAAGCTTGAGCATCTCCATTGTATTCTTCAGCCCCAGCGGAACAAAGAGCCCTCAAGCAGGCAGGCTCCTTTTGAGCTGCGGCTACCGAGTAGAGGCCTTGCATGTAGAAAACTCGCTCTGCAAGGTTTCCTAGCCCAGCTGCCGCGACTGTTTTAAGTTGACTTGAAAATTTATTCTGACCCGCCTCTCCTGGAGCCACCGACCTCAGCTCCCAATGGCCGGAACCCCACCTTGCCTTTGTCCCTGAGAGGCTAACTTTCTACAGGAGGAGAGCCACGAATGTTTCATCTATTCCTGCATAGTGGAGGGATCCACGTCAACCCTCCGGACTGGAAACTCAGGCGGGGACGGAGCAGGGCAGAGCCTCCGTGCTCACCTGGTCGACTCCTTGGCCAGCAAGGCAACGTAGGTGACCACGAAGTTTTGAAACTTCCGGCATTGCTCTTCCCAGCGGTCATCCATGGAATAGTAGCTGGGCAGGGGGGCGCCAAAGAGCACCTCGCTCCGCAGGAGGGAGCTCTTCTTGTTCTCGGCCGAGAGACCCTCGTCCACGTACCAGTAGAATTCCGGGTGGGTCATGGCCAGCTCGAGAGACCCTGCGGGGAAACAACAGAGTGACAGAACCACAGAGATGGAAGGGACCTTGGAGGTCTTCTAGTCCAACCCCCTGCTCTGTACCACACTTCTGGAGCACACTTCTGGAGGCAAATCTTTCCAAGGGTTCTAACCAGGGGTGAAATGCTACCGGTTCAAACCACTTCACCCAAACCGGTAGTAAAAAATTGCTACCGGTTCTGGCGAACTAGTATTTCCGACGATCAGCTATGACACGTGATTTATATTACCGTATTTTTCGGACTATAAGACACAGTTTTGCCTCTCAAAAGGGGGTGAAAATGTCTGTGCGTCTTATAGACCAAATTTTGTCGAAGCCCCTCCCACCCACCGGCCATTTTTTGGGCTTCACATGCCCCTTTTTCAGCTCATTTTGGAAGCTTTTTTCAGCCTGTTTTTGATGCTTTTTTTGCCTGTTTTCGAGGCTTTTCTCGGCCCATTTTCAAGGCTTTTGGGGGGCATTTTTGAGGCTTTTCATGGCTCATTTTTTAGACTTTTTTGGCCCATTCTTTAGGCATTTTTCAGCCCATTTTCCCAAAACAATGGGCTGAAAAAAGCCTTGAAAATGGGCCGAGAAAAGCCTTGAAAACAGGCTGAAAAAAGCCTTAAAAATGGGTCAAGAAAAGCCTCAAAAATGAGTCAATAAAGCCTCAAAAACGGGCTGAGAAAAGCCTCAAAAACATACCAGTCCCCGCCCCCCAACAGGCCAAACACAGGCCAAAAAACCTCAAAAATGGGTAGAAAAAAGGCTGGGAAAAGGCAGAAAAAAGCCCCCGAAAAGAGCTGAAAATGAGGTGCTCAGAGGCCAAATCCCCCCTTTTTTTCCACTTCTAAATTTAGGTGTGTCTTCTAGTCAGGTGCGTCTTATAGTCTGAAAAATATGGCAGCTAGAATCGTCAGATTTCCTGGCATAACGGATTCCCACCCACCCCCAATCGCTTTTCTAGTTACCTCGGCAGGCGCACTCAATAGCAGGCTCCGTCCACCCACGTGGATGTCATCGTGTTGCGTTTTTGATGCTCTGCGCATGTGCAGAAGGTTCTGCACAAATCACGCATGCTCACCTTTGCGAACCGGTTAAGCACAGGTTAAGTTGATTTCACTCCTGGTCCCAACTGCCAGGAAATTTCTCCTTAGCAGACTGGGGAGAAACTTCCTTCTTTGCCCTGCTTTGCTATTTATTCGCGCATCCTCCAGGCTTCAGTATGATTCCCAGCATGCTCCACAGAGCATGAAAACACAGTGCTTGGAGAGAAGCAGTGGTGGAGTTGCTTGCTTTCTTCTTCCCTCCTCCTACGCCTCCCCTCTTTTATTGACTCTGGCTAGTTTGGCCCCAGGGGAGCAATTATTTTAAGCGGACTATGGGGTAGGCAGGAGCTCTGGAGACTCTACGAAAGGAGCCCTGGTGGCACAATGGTTAGAATGCACTATTGTAGGCTGACTCTGCCCGCTGCCAGGATGTTCGATCCTGACTGGCTCAAGGTTGACTCAGCCTTCCATCCATCTCAGGTCATAAAATGAGGAGCCAGGTTGTTGGGGGCAAGATCCTTCCTTCCTTCTTTCCTTCTTTCCTTCCTTCCTTCCTTCTTTCCTTCCTTCCTTCCTTCCTTCCTTCCTTCTTTCCTTCCTTCTTTCCTTCCTTCCTTCTTTCCTTCCTTCCATCTTCCTTCCTTCCTTCTTTCCTTCCTTCCTTCTTTCCTTCCTTCCTTCCTTCTTTCCTTCCTTTCCTTCCTTCCTTCCTTCCTGTGGTAGGATTCTTTTTTTTTTACTACCGGTTTTGTGGGCATGGCTTGGTGGGCATGTTAGGGGAAGGATACTGTAAAATCTCCATTCAGCTGGGACTCAGGAGGCAGAGAACAGATGGGGGCAGGGCCAGTCAGAAGTGGTATTTACCAGTTCTCTAAACTATTCAGAAATTTCCCCTACCGGTTCCCTGGTCAGAACCTGCTGAATACCACCTCTGCTTCCTTCCTTCCTGTTAGAATGGGGTATTGCAGGCTGACTCTGCCCATAGCCAGGAGTTCGATCCTGAACGACTCATGGTTGACTCAGCCTTCCATCCATCCAAGGTTAGTAAAATGAGGACCCAGATTATTGGCAACAGGTTGACATTGTAAACCATTCAGGCAGCGCTATGAAGCACTATAAAGTGGTATATAAGTCTAAGCGCTATTACTACTCCTTATCCTAGGTTGGACCAGTCCCTCCACCCAATCCTCAAGGCTCACCTTGGATGTCGGCAAGCTCTTGTCCGAGGCCGTCGTAGTATATTTTCCCACCCCTCTCTGTGGGGAAGAAATAGGTCATGAGGGAGCTAGGAGGGGAACAGTAGGAGTAAGACCCCAAAGGGAGATCTTTGAGGACCTCGTGAGGCTTCCAGCAAAACTCCTGGAAGTGAGGATGGTCCATAATTTTGCGCTCCACCTCGTGGATTGTCAACAGGCGCTCGGAGGTGAAGATGTTCTTCTCGGCATCTCCCCGAGCGAGGAAGATGAGTTCGATGCGCCAGTGGGCGTGAGTCTGGGTGTTGGCGCTCACGGTGGCGCTCGGGTACTCCCACCGAGGGAGGGGACTTCGGGACTGGTGGGAGGTGTGGTTGGCTGGGCCGGCCTGATTCCGCCCCGCGTCCCTTCGCCGCCTCCGGGAGAGGCTTGGGGCCCCCAGGCGCGAGGTGTTGCGCTGGAGGTGCTGCAGTTTCTCAAAAATCAGCCTCCGCAAAGTCTCCGAGCTGAAGTCGGCCAGGTCTCGGCGGCTGCGTCCCCACAGGCCGAACTGGGACTTGAGGGCCAGGGTGAGGGCATCGAAGCGCTCCGAGGACTCGTGGTTGCGGATCTCAAAGGCGTTGTACGAGATGTCGATGTCCAGAGCGGGGTAGTGGAGGAACATGGTCAGGGCCAAGCCGACAGGAATGGCACACCCCAAGAAGAGGATGAGGCTGGCAGAATAAGGGTTGGTGAAGACCCAGCCCACCACGGTCCAAAAATCCGAGGAGGGGAGCGTCACGAAAGTGGCCTGGTGCCTGGGGTTCCACTGGCATTTCCCGCAGAGGCGGGACCCTCTGGTTTTCACGCCAGGGCCACAAGCCCCCTCTTCGTCTTCATTGCCACACACATCTTGCAATAAAGCGTCGTCCTCCGTGTCCATTCCTGGAAAGAGAAGAGGAGAATCAAGAGGTCCGAACAGAATTGGAGGCAAAGGGTTGAACCGCTAATTTAACACAAAGAACCGCTAAGAAACGGATCGCACTTCCTGACACCAGCCAGGAAAAAAAACTGAGGGGTCCTTGGTGCTCTCTGAGTTTGGTAGTTTTTTTTGCAGGCCTTTCATCATACAAACAAGGTAACATCATCAGTGCTAGTACTAAAGGGAGGGAAGGAAGGAAGGAAGGAAGGAAGGAAAAGGAAGGAAAGGAAGGGGAAGGAAAAGAAGGAAAAGAAAGGAAGGAAGGAAAGAAAGAAAGAAAAGGAAGGAAAAGGAAGGAAAAGGAAGGGAGGGAGGGAAGGAAGGAAGGAAGGAAAAGGAAGGAAAGGAAGGAAAAGAAAGGAAGGAAAGGAAGAACGAAAGGAAGGAAAAGGAAGGGAGGGAGGGAGGGAAGGAAGAAAAAGGAAGGAAAGGAAGGAAAAGAAAGAAAAGGAAGGAAAAGAAAGGAAGGGAAGGAGGGAGGGAAGGAAGGAAAAGGAAAAGGAAGGAAGGAAAAGGAAGGAAAGGGAAGGAAAAGGGAGGAAAAGGAAGGAAAAGAAAGGAAAAGAAAGGAAAGAAAGAAAACGAAGGAAAAGGAAGGGAGAGAGGGAGGGAGGGAGCAAGGAGACATCTTCGGACAGCGCTGTCTTTTCAGCTTTGAAACAGAGATGAGCACCGCCCACTAGAGTCGGGAACGACCAGTACATATGCGCGAGGGGAACCTTTACCTATTAAAAATTCCAGCTGGGTTTTTAAAGTGAGACGGGGAAACAGCTCCTTGCATTTCATTGGCCCGCCTCCTCTTCCATAGACTCCGTACAGGTTTTATATTTACATCCCCTACCGTGAGCCGACTCAATCCATCAAAGCTTCTGCCTCCTAAAATCACCTCATTAAGACCCTTTTTTTTTCTGAGAAAAATTATCAATCGAAAGAGAAGGAAGAAAGAGCGGCGTGCCAAAAGAGACATGTTGTGTATAAATATAACCCTTTCTCACAATCATCCAGCGTTTCTTCTTTATTAAGAGCTTTCAGATCTTTCCTGGCAAACCTCCCAGGATTAAAACAGGCTTCACGTCTGCGAGTTGATATCTTGCTGTTTCTAAGAAGCCAAAAGAGCGTCCAGGAGGAGGGGATTTTTCCCAAACGGAACCAACAGTGTATTTTTTCAGCCTTTCCACAATGGGGAATCTCTCATTTGGCCTGCGGCGTTCCGATGTTTGCGCTTGCCGGCTTCTCATTTAGCGCCGGGCTCCAGGGATCAAAAACTAACAGACCCCAAAGTTGGTAGCAGCCGAGAACGACAACCAATCAAATCTTCTTTGGCATGTTTTGGGTATTGGCTAGTCTAGGGGAAAGGACGACTGGGGGTGTTATGATAGCGGTATTCCAGTATTTGAAGGGCTGCCACAAAGAAGAGGAGGTCAACTTGTTCTCCAAAGAACCAGAAGTCAAGGCAAGAAACAGTGGATGGAAATTAATCAAGGAGAATCAACCAATCTTCTGCTTGAGCAGGAGGTTGGACTAGAAGGCCTCCAAGGTCCCTTTCAGGTCTATTCTGAGTCCATCCTAGAACTAAGGAGAAATTTCATGACAGTGAGAACAATTAATCAATGGAAAAACTTGCCTCCAGAAATTGTGAATGTCCCAATACTGGAAGTCTTTAAGAAGATGTTGGATAGCCATTTGTCTGAAATGGTATAGGGTTTCCTGCCTAGGCAGGGGGTTGACTAGAAGACCTCCAAGGTCCATCTTCAGATTGATTGATACATCAAGGAAGAGTACATTTCATCATTAAGGTGGGACCTCTTCTCCTGGTCCTAATTCCACCAGATATGACCACTCTATGTCTTCAATCACCCTTCCCATAGCCTCACAGCTAACGGCCAGGGATGATGGGAATTGATGTCTGATTCTTTCCGGAAGACCACAGAAATGATGGTCTTTTGTTGGTCTTTTCAGAAATAAACTCCCCTCAATTCCACAGGAGGCACGCATG
The DNA here is from genome assembly GCF_009769535.1 of Thamnophis elegans. Classification (NCBI taxonomy): domain Eukaryota; kingdom Metazoa; phylum Chordata; class Lepidosauria; order Squamata; family Natricidae; genus Thamnophis; species Thamnophis elegans. The sequence goes on along the minus strand of NC_045555.1, from coordinate 7,394,375 downwards.
CCCAGAAAAAGAGAGAGAGATAAAGAAATTACAGCTGAAATATTATAAATCTTAACCATTCAAGATGGCATGAAGCCCTAGTATGAACTCTTGAAATCAAGCTCCCCGGGCTTAAGTATATCTACACACAGTAGATGTATGTGTGTGTGTGTGCCTCATGTGCCTCCAACTTAAAAGAATAACAGAGTTGGAAGGGACCTTAGAGATCTTCTAGTCCAGCGGTCACCAACTGGTGGTCCGTGAGAAAATTTTGGTGGTCCGCAGAAAAATGACTTGCATTTTTTATATTGCACTAAATCAGGGGTCCTCAAACTACGGCCCCTGGGATGGATACGTGCAATGAACACTTGTGTGGCTGCAGAGAGTCTCCCCCTTTGGGGTCTTATTGTGAGGGTCGGAGTGGGGGCAGAAATCCCAACTTGGGGTCTGCTTCAGCCTCCTGGTGGGGGGCTTTGGGCAAAGGCTGGAGGGAAGAGTCGCTGGTGGAGAAGAGCCAGAGGGCCTCGTTCCAGTGGGACTGCATCACGGCCTGGAACTGGCTGACCATCTCAACCCGCTGAGCCTCCAGGCGCCGGTAACCTGGCCTTGCACTCCCGCAGGTCTTCCCTATGCTCCTAGTCCCCAGTGAGGTGCTTCTGCTGAGCCTCCTTCTCAGCCAGATCCAATTTGAACAAAGCTGTTTTACCAACTCTTTCTCCTGGTGGCTGCTTAGCTCCAGCAACTGCTTCCCGTTGGGGCCCTAAGGAGCCTGGGAGGGCAGGAGAGGAATGACTGGGAGGGGAGGGATGAGTGGAGGTTGTCAAGGCATCTCTTGACATAAGTGACATTGAGTTGGCCACACCCACCCAGTCACATGACCACCTACCAGGTCCACCCAGCCGGTCATTAGGCAGATCATATTAGTAGTCCACGGGATTTAAAAATATGAATTTAGTGGTCCCTGCGGACCGAAAGGTTGGGTAAACCCTGCTATATACCATTTCTGGCAAGTAGCTGCCCAGCCTCTTCTTAAAAGCCTCCAGTGATGGGGCATTTGTTCTCCGCTTGAAATTCAGTTAGCATTTGGTCACTTTTACCTTCTTTCTTTTGGGAAAACGTTTGCTGGAAACATGTCCAGAGAGAGAAGGGGCAGAAAAAAATTATTTCAGGATAGCTGCCAGGCCCCTTCATTGAAAAGAGGAACTGCTCATCTTTGCGTCACCCATCGTAAATTGGGCTGCAAATGCTGGGAAGGTTTCATCAAGCATGCCTGATCGACTGCAAAGCCATAAATGTGGTTCTCCAGGGTTTCCCAAAGTACTATTGATAAGAACGAGGCAAAAAGAAAAATTAGCTTTCTTACTGCGTTCCACAGATTTAAAGATTTCCTTGCTCTCGTCGCTATCAGGGTAAGAAACACAGTTTATAGCAGTCTGCCTTCCAGACTGTGTTAAAGAAATAATGAAAACTGATCTCCCGCTTTTTTCATGCAACTCACAACCTTGTCACTGAATTCACTTCGTTTTCCAGGGATGCATAAGAACTCGGTGCAAAACACACGGAAAGTACTACCAAATATAATCAATGTCAACCCTTTTCTAATTTATAAAGTCAACTGCATGTCGGGCCTTTTTCTTGTCTGGCTGGGCAAAATCAGCCTGGAGATTTCACCGCCAAGAACTCCACACCTGCACACCTCCTAGCAGGGTCCCTTCCATCTCAAAACCCACTTCCACTCTTCCACGCTGGCAACTTTTCTCCGTAGCATCCAAAACTGCAGGCGAGCCAGCTGGCCTCTTCCCCTCCCGGGCTGTCAGATAGAAGGTTTGCTGGAGAGAGCCTTGAATGGGTTCCTCCAAAATAATAATGAAGGAGGAGGAGGCGGAGGAAGAGGAGGAGAAGGAGGAGGGGAGGAGGAGGAGGAGGAGGAGGAGGGGAGAAGGAGGAGGAGGGGGGAGGAGGAGAAGGGGAGGAGGAGGAGGAGGAGGAGGAGGAGGAGGAGGGGAGGAGGAGGAGATACTTGGTTGATATCTAGGACACTGGCAGCAACCTGTATTAGCACAAGTCAATGGTATTTGTGACACATTTTTAAATGTTCAATTGACTGAGTTTCATGTTTAATGAATAAAGTCTATAATAATACTCGTACATTTTAAGAAGGTACTTGGTTGATACCTAGGATGCTGGCAGCAACACATATCAACCATTAGCACCAGTCAATGGCATTTGTGACAAATCTTTAAATGTTCAGTTGGCTGAGTTTCATGCTTAATGAATAAAAGAAACAATAACAACAACAACAATAACAACAACCATCAAGAAAAAAACCCGAAGGTTTAATACTGGCTGCTCAAGAACAAGCACTACAAACTAACGCCATGAAAGCAAAGATACAAAAATCCACTGACAACCCAAACTGCCGACTTTGCAACGACAACGTTGAAACTGTTTCACACTTAATATGTGAGTGCACCAAAATCACGCAAACCGACTACAAAACTAGGCATGACCAAGTTGCTAAATTAATCCACTGGTCACTATGTAAAAAATATGATTTACCTGTATCCAGAAAGTCATGGGAACATAAAGTGGAAAAAGTTACAGAAAATGAGATGGTGAAGATCCTGTGGGACTTTCGAATACAAACGGATCGTCATTTGGAACACAACACACCAGATATCACGGTTGTAGAGGGCCGAAGTGTACAGTTTATTGATATCGCTGTACCAGGAGATGCCAGTCGAAGAAAAGAACTAGAAAAAATAATGAAATATCGCAACCTGGCCATCGAAATTACACGGCTATGGATGAAGCATGTCACAGTGATACCCATTGTCATCGGGGCACTTGGCACCATGTCCAAGAATTTTATAAGATACATCCATAAATTGCAGCTTCCTGCAATAACGCCAGCGGAACTGCAAAAAACTGCGCTACTCGGAACATCTTATATTTTAAGAAGGTCCTTAGTTGATACCTAGGACGCTGGCAGCAAACCGTATCAACCATCAGTGCCAGCCAATAGTATTTGTGACACATCTTTAAATGTTCAGTTGACCGAGTTTCATGTTTAATGAATAAAAGAGATAATAATAATATGTATTGCAATACCCACCCCCAAAAACAAACTCATTCTGCATTCAGTCCGATTGTGGAGCCAGGAGGCATTTAACTGAGTGAGCTTGTCCTGGTTGTTGAAGACGGAATACGTGATGCTTCCAGGATGAAATACGCCAAGCTTTCTAGAGCCCACTCATTCCAGGGGGAAGCCGATCTTGTTCCCATGGTAGGATTTACAACCCCTGGTTATTTGTTGTCCTGGCTGGAGAATCACCACAGAGACAAGGTGATCGGGGCTTCCAAGGACACACACACACACACACACACACACAAATACACACACGCGCGCGCGCACACACACACACACACACACACACACACACTTCAGTTCATCAGCTATCCAAAAACTTGAGGAAGGGAGGAGGAAGCAATCTGGAGCCAAGCCATTTGTCCAGAAGGCAGATTGCTGGCGAAGACAATTTGTTTAACTTTGAAGAATTCGGAAGATAAAGCAGCTGCAGGCCTTGGAAATGGAATACACACACACACCTCTCACCCCACACCCGGGAGAATGATGCCTGCCTGTCTTGGGTTCTAAACCCTCGTTCCACACTTCCAGCAAAAAAAAAAAAAACTATGCAGATTGCATGGTGAACATCACTCCAATCTAAGCAACGTCTGGTGCTTGAATCACTACACCATACTGTCTCTGGTCACCGCAATATTTAAATGTTGCAACTCTAGAAAGAATGCAGAGAAGAGGAACAAAGAGGATGAGGGGACTGGCGGCTAAAACATAGGAAGAACGGTTGCAGGAACTGGGCATGGCTAGTCTAGTGAAGAGAAGGACCAGGGGAGACAGGAGAGCATCTTCCAATATTTGAGGGGCTGCCACAGAGAGGAGGGGGTCAAGGTATTCTCCAAAGCACCGGAGGGTAGAACAAGAAGCAATGGGTGGAAACTAATCAAGGAGAGAAGCAAACTGGAACTAAGGAGAAACTTCCTGACAATGAGAACAATCAACCACTGGAACCAAAGTTGCCTTCAGAAATTGTGGCTGCTCCATCACTGGAAGCTTCTAAGAAGACCCTGGATAGCCATTTGTCTGGAACTGCATAGGGCCAAATGGCTAATCTTTTTGTCCTTGTGTGCTGAAAACATGTGCAAGTGCGCGACAGTGTGCATGTGCATGTCCACACCCATAATGCAATGCGCATGTGACACACACCCCATGCGTGCCCTGCCCCACTATGCTTGCATAGACGTCTCCCGCATCTACGGCAGAGAGCTGAAAATCAGCTGGCTGGCGGGAGGAACACACACACATGCGCGGTGGAGCTGAGCTGGGCGACGGCTCGCATGCCCACAGAGAGGGCAAAGCGTGCCATCTGTGGCACGTGTGCCATGGGTTCACCATATATATATAGAGGGGTTGGACTAGATGACCTCTCAGGTACCTTCCAACTCTGTTATTCTGTCTCCGCATGCATTCTCCTTGTGAAGTGAGGGACTGCCCACCCTAAAATCACCACCTTGTTTTTTTGCTTCTGTGCATGCGCAGAGCAATTTTAGTGGTATTGTGCATCAAGTGTGCATGCACACCGCACCCCTGAGCGAACCGGCAGTAGCGGCTTCCGGAACCCACACCTGCTCCAAGGAACACATGGTAGGCCTCCCTTGATCCGGAGGGGGGGTGCATTGTCAATCGTTTCAATTCTGGAGTCAGGCTGAAAGTGGTGGCAGTCGGGTTCGCCTTCCCATCCAGCCATGCAATATACACACACAGACCCCTCCCAATTTCTTGGGCCTGTTAAATAAGCCCCCCGTCCTTCTCCTCAGTAGCCGAATTGACTAAGCTATCATCTCTAAGCCTCCTTGGAATTTTCCAGCTGATTAGAATAATAGCTTCATTAGCTGGTTTTAAACTTCTGCAGCGCCAGAGAGTTGGGGAGGTGGAATCAGTCTCCCATTCCCAAAGAGGAGAAATTATTTATCGGATGCTCGGAGAAGCAACGATGTAGAAAAACAGGACAGAAGAAGCTCAGAGGACCCTGCTCTGGCTTACCCTCCTCCCCTGAATTTCCCTTCTCTCTAGAAGGCTCTTTGTGGGTGGAAAACACAAGTTACACAGAAGCCTCACAGATCATCTTCGCTTGTTCGATCCTAAATCCAAGGAAATGTGAAGCTGTGAAGGTGTGATTTCAACCGTGGGATTTCCCGTAAGGAGAGGGATAATAATCAAAGCCACGGTTTTCGGTTCGGTCCTTGGCTGACGGTGCACGAGCTAAGCTAGGGCTGGCCCGGGGGTGCACCTGAATGGCAGCTTGCCAACAGACCCAGATCGCAAATAGTGGTTTTATCACTGCCCAGATAAGCCTCTGAAGCTACTGGGCTGCACAGCTTCCCTACCTGAAAAAAAAAAAGGGGGGGGGGCTTGGTCTAAGCGAGTGCCGTTTGCAGAGGCTTTTCCCAGGCTAGAACATCTGGGTGCGGCTCACACAATCTAAGCGCCAGATCCCCTTAAGAGCCTGCTAGTGTGAGGGTGAGTGGATGAGTGTTTAGCAAATTTAGCTAATGGAGAGCCCTCGAAAAATCCAATCCGCTCCCAGAGGCCTAATAAAGCTGCGGCTTTAATGGGGATTGCAAAGAGAAGGGCAAACACCTTCCGGATGAGAGAGGGGCCTGTGGCGGAGGGGGGGGAGGAGGGGAGGAGGAGGAAATATGGAGGAGGAGCAGGAGGAGACAAGGAGAAAAAAGGGGTGGAGGAGGAAGAGGGGGAGGGGGGGAGGAAAGAGGAGGAGGAGGAAGAGGAGATGTCGTGGAGGAGCAGAAGGAGATATGGAGGAGGAGCAGGAGGAGACAAGGAGAAGAAAGAGGAGTAAGAATAAGAGGGAGAGGGGGAGGAAGAAGAAGTGAGGGAGGGGGAGAAGGAAAAAGAGAGGCAGGAGGGGGAGGAAATAGAAAGAGGAGGAAGAGGAGATGTCATGGAGGAGTGGAAGGAGATATGGAGGAGAAGCAGGAGGAGACAAGGAGAAGAAAGAGCGGAGGAAGAAGAGGGAGAGGAAGACTCAAGGAGGAGGAGGAAGAGGAGATGTCGTGGAGGAGCAGAAGGAGATATCGAGGAGGAGCAGGAGGAGACAAGGAGAAGAAAGAGGAGTAAGAATAAGAGGGAGAGGGGGAGGAAGAAGAAGTGAGGGAGGGGGAGAAGGAAGAAGAGGGGCAGGAGGGGGAGGAAATAGAAAGAGGAGGAAGAGGAGATGTCGTGAGGAGCAGAAGGAGATATCGAGGAGGAGCAGGAGGAGACAAGGAGAAGAAAGGGGAGTAAGAATAAGAGGGAGAGGAGGAAGAAGAGGAAGCAGGAGGGGAGGAGGAAGAAGAGGGGCAGGAGGAGGAGGAGGAGGAGGAAGGGGAGGAGGGGGAGGAAATAGAAGGAGGAAGAGGAGATGCCGTGGAGGAGCAGAAGGAGATATGGAGGAGGAGCAGGGGGAGACAAGGAGAAGAAAGAGGAGGAGGAAGAAGAGGGAGTCGAAGACACAAGGGGGAGGAGCAGGAGGGGGAGATGTGGATGAGCAGGAGGATATATGGTGGAGGAGCAGGAGGAGACAAGGAGAAGGAAGAGGAGGAAGAGGGGGAGGAAGGTGCCGGCATCAGCAAATCTCACCATCTTTACCCAGCAGTGCAGAAAAAATGTCAGGTGTCAGGAGCCGCAGAGAGCAGAGCCAAAGAGCCAGGTGGGATCTGAGAAAGAGAGGTTGATGGCACGACCCCCATTGCTCCTCCAAATGGGAATTCATTCGCTTGCGTCCCCTCCAAAAGACACACAGGATTAAAAAGAAAAAGGGCACCTGTGGCTTCTGAGCTCAGCGGGAGCCTAATAACAGCAAAAGAAACTTGGAGAGAAAGAGAATTGAGATCTGAAAATCGAAGCCCAACCAGAAAGAAAGAAAAGAGGGGCGCGGGGCAGGGGAGTGATGCCGCTACGAGGTTGGCTAATACGATCTTATGGTAAGTGGCGCCATCTTTGGAAGCGCCTATCTGGAGAACAAAGATAGCTAAGCTGTATAAAGCAAGCCTTACAGGGAGTGGTTGAAAGAGTGTAAAGAAAAAGGTTCCCCTCGCACACATGTGCTAGTCGTTCCTGACTCTAGGGGGCGGTGCTCATCTTTATTTCAAAGCCGAAGAGCCAGCGCTGTCCGAAGACGTAACTGTGGTCATGTGGCCAGCATGACTTAACGCCGAAGGAGCAGGGAACGCTGTTCCCTTCCCACCAAAGGTGGTCCCTATTTTTCTACTTGCATTTTGTACCTGCTTTCGAACTGCTAGGTTGGCAGAAGCCGGGACGAGTCACGGGAGCTCCCTCCGTTACGCGGCTCTAGGGATTTGAACTGCCGAACTGCTGGCCTTTCTGATCGACAAGCTCAGCATCTTAGCCACTGAGCCACCGCGTCAGTGAGAGTGAGGAAGGTTTAATTTGGGGAAGATAATGTGTGTATTTTTAAGAGAAAAGCCAGCTGCCTTCGGTTTCTCTTCCGTCAGGGCTTTGCACTGCTGTTCCATCAGATTGTTCCCGATGTACGAAGCCGTAGCTTATCTAATCATAGCTTGCCTGAATAGACCGCAGTTGGCTGGATTTGCTCACTGTGCCAATTCACACAACGGCTTAATCTGGCGACGATCATGAACTGCAGTTCTGTAACGTTAAGAACTGGCTCCACTTTTTCCTCCTTTGTCCCCTTCTGGTTCTTTCTCCACTGCCGATGTGCCTTTCAGACCAAAAAGGTAATGACAGCCTTACCTTCCTTTGTCCCAAAAGGTGTTTTTTTTTTTCAGGAGGCAACTGGGACTTTCTTGTTTTTTCTTCTGAAGACATTTGGCTTCTCATCCAAGCTTCATCAGCTCTGACGGGATGGCCGGGAATGGAAGGATTGATATGCAAGATTGACGTCTGCAAGGAATATAAATCCTTCCGTTCCCACCATCCTGTCAGAGCTGAAGAAGCTTCTTGGATGACTACAGGAACCATTTGCACCACTCTGGTGATTCTGAGGACACAGGAAAACCTCCAAGTGGCCTCAAGGACTCTCCAAAAGGATGCAAACGACCAGCTGTCTTGCAAGGAATATCAATCCTTCTATTATTCCCCACCATCCAGTCAGAGCTGAAAAAGCTTCTTGGGTGAGAAGCAAAACGTCTTCAAAAGAAAAGAAAAAAAGGAAGTCCAGTTGCTTCCTGAAGGGAAAAACCCTTTTGGGACAACCATGACTTAAAACAGTGTTTTTCAACCTTTTTTGTGCAAAGGCACACTTTTTTCATGAAAAAAATCACGAGGCACACCACCATTAGAAAATGTTAATTTTTTTTAACTCTGTGCCTATATTGACTATAGGCAGGGTGTTTTTCCCACGGCACACCTTACACTATGTCACGGCACACTAGTGTGCCGCGGCACAGTGGTTGAAAAACACTGACTTAAAAGATGGAGAATCTCTACAAATTTACCATCCTTGGGTTTTTAAAAGCTGGGGGCTGGGGGGGGAAGAAGATTTTCAAATGCATTCAGTAAACAAACGCCTTATCGTACACTTAACTCCCAGGCATCTTTTTAACACCGTTCCACAAGCCGAGAATTGAATTCACAACTCTGGTTTTGCTTCGAGTGGGAAGGAGGCATTTGCCTGCCAAGGTCCCTTCCACCCATTCCCAGCTTACATAGCTGATTTTTAGGGGAAAGGGAGGCCGAGAATAAGGAAGGGACCAATCCTAGCCAACCCCTTCCCTTTTAACTTCATAATGACGTGTTTCATTGCTTGGCGTGTTCTGTGGCACCAATGGAAACGTGCTGGAATAAGGGTTGAGAAATGCCATTTTAAAAGCCGCTTTTGGGTTCGTAGCCAAAGCCTTCTGGAAAAAAAAAGCCCCTTTGCAGTGCCAGCAGCTTTCCTACCCAAAGATCGCGCCTGCTGTTTATCGATAGACTCCCACACACCTGCTCCAACGCTACAACAGCCAGGATCATCACGGCGCCGGGCTGTACTGAAGAAATAGCACGCCGGCTCTGCTTGCGCCCCCGTTTTGCTCCCCCTGTGCAAGTACTGGAGACAGAATTAGGGCGTGCAAAGGCAGCTGAGGTGAGTGATGGGAACTAACTTCAGGCAACCCAAGATGAAGCAGAAGAGGCCTTGGCTTTGCTGCACTGGTCCTTCGCAGAAGCCCCCTCTTTGGTTATTTTAATCAAAGGAAGGGACCTCCTAGGTCATCTAGTCCATTCACCCAAGCAGGAGACCCTTCACCATTTCTGACAGATGGCAGTCCAGTCTCTTCTTGAAAGCTTCCAGAGATGAAGCTCCCACAACATCAGGAAATTTCTCCTTATTTCCCGGTTGAATTATTTGTGAGGCTGAATCTGTCCTGCCTTGTTTCCTCTGGGGAGTTTGGTCCAAATGAAAAATTCAGAGGTTTTCCTCTCCTTTCCCCCTTCCCTTTGCTTCCTTTCCTTCTTTTCTTTCTCTTTCCTTCTTTCCTTCCCTTTCCTTCTTTCCTTCCCTTTCCTTCTTCCCTTTCCTTTTTTCCTTTCCTTTTCTTCTTTCCACCCCCTTCCCTTTCCTTCTTTCCTTCCTTTTCCTTCTTTCCTTTCCTTTCCTTCTTTCCTTCTTCCCTTCCCTTTCCTTCTTTCCTTCCCTTCTTTCCTTTCCTTTCATTCTTTCCTCCCCTTCTTCCCTTCCCTTCTTCCCTTCCCTTCTTCCCTTTCCTTCTTTCCTTCCCTTCCCCCCTTTCCTTTCCTTCTTTCCTTCTTCCCTTCCCTTTCCTTCTTTCCTTCCCTTTCCTTCTTTCCTCCCCTTTCCTTCTTTCCTTTCCTTCTTTCCTTCACTTTCCCTTCCCTTTCCTTCTTTTCTTTCCTTCTTTCCTTCCCTTCTTCCCTTTCCTTTTTTCCTTTCCTTCTTTCCTTCTTCCCTTTCCCTCCCCTTTCCTTCTTTCCTTTCCTTTCCTTCTTTCCTTCACTTTCCCTTCCCTTTCCTTCTTCCCTTTCCTTTCCTTCTTTCCTTCCCTTTCCCTTGCCTTCCCTTCTTTCCTTTCTAAATTCTAAAACACATGTTCTACCAGAAGGGCCACCAGTTTGGTACAGTCCACCCCCAAGTCAGAGTCTTCAAGATTTCGCATGACTTCTTCCAAGCTACAACCAAAAGCTCAGGATACAGCCTTCAGACTAAAGTCATTCCCTTTTCCTCTCCTTCTGCTTCCTTCAGCAGCCCAACTTAGTTCCATGTGTTACTGCAATCACCAGCGGCTTCACAGGTCAGCCACTCGCTCTCTCCCTCCCTCCCTCTCTTTCTCTCTCATCACTCTCTCTGTGTATCTCTCTCCCTTTCTCTCATCTCTCATCTCTCTGTATCTCTCATCACTCTATCTCTTTCTCTCATCTCTCTTTCTCTGTATCTCTCTTTCTCTCTCATCACTCTCTCTCTCTCTCTCACTATGTATGTATGTATGTATATATGTATGTATATATATATATATATTTCTCTCTCATCGCTCTCTCTGTATCTCTTTCTCTCTATATATATATACATACACACACATATATATGTGTGTATATATAATTTCTCTCTCTTTCTCATTGCACACTCTGTATCTCTCTCTCATATGTCTCTCTCATCGCTCGCTCTCTCTCTGTATCTTTCTCTCTTTATCTCATCTCTCTCTCTCTCTCACTCTCTCTCTCTCTCTCTCTCTCTCTCACACACACACACACACACACACACACACACACACACACAGAGTAATGCCAGGATTTCAAGGGACAAAAGTGAAATCGTGAAGCCCTAAAACAGATTCTTGACAAGGACAAACCATTCCTGTTCCCACTTTTCTCTGCTTAGCTAGTTCTTCTAGCAGGGGTCGTATTCAACTTCGGCCCAAAGATCTTCAACTAGAGAGACCCAAGGACCTTGACCAGCCCCTTTTGTGACCCCCGATGTCTAAATCCACCTGCCTGGCTGTCTGCTGGATGCACGGATGAAGCTGATGCAAACAGGGAAAGTCTGATTTAGCCGTTAAGGAAGCTAAACAAAGAGGCGGCAATCCCAGCTCATCCCAACCCCACCTCACCTGGCTCAGCTCCCATCCCAGTCACCTGGCAGCAGAGACTTTGCATTGGGATGCAACCCTACTAGGTTAAGAAGAGACCGGACAGCAACTTGTCTGAAACGGTACAGGGTCTCCTGCTTGAGCAAGTGGGGCTGGACTAGAAGACCTCCAGAGTGCCTTCCAACTCTATTCCGATTGGACAAATTAGGAGACACCTTCGCCGAAACATTTCAGGGTGTGCTTTGAATTGAGGGGTGCAAACGGGCTCAAGGGTTGGTTTTTTAAGGCGATGGCAGCCCCTTCCTTCAGGATCTCTTGCTTCAATCATTTCTCCTTATTCCTCTTCCTTCCTTCCCACCCCCGTTGGAAAAATACCCAGGCTTCGGAGTCCAACCACGAGGCCTGCTTGAATGGGAACTCTTACTGAACTGGGAAAAGTGGGGAGCAGCCGGGCATCTTCTTAGCCTGACATCCCTCCTCTTCTCAGTGAAGACCCCAGGCATCCTACTGGGACGGTCTCTCCAAAACTGGTGGTGCTTTGTCAGATATACACACCCCTTTGAGAAATTCAGGAATTACCACCAAGACGCCAAGTTGAACTTTTTATGCCTCCCTCACCCCAACTCAAACAACTCTTTAAGAGCTCTTTCTTCTCTCTAGCTAGGTAGCCCAACAAAAGGAAGTAGCAACATCTAGTCTCACCAAAACCGACACACACACACACACACACACACACACACACACTCACTCCAGTCCGGCTGTCTGGACCAGGAGTCACTGTCCTTTCGGATCTCAGGGATCACTAGATTCATAATCTGAAATCCGGCGGACACTAATATGATTTTTTTAAAAAGATAAATAGTATTTAAAGGTAAAGTTTCCCCTCGCACATATGTGCTAGTCGTGTTCCCGACTCTAGGAGGTGGTGCTCATCTCAGTTTCAAAGCCAAAGAGCCAGCGCTGTCCGAAGACGTCTCCGTGGTCATGTGGCTGGCATGACTCAACTCCCGAAGTCGCACGGAACACTGTTACCTTCCCACCAAAGGTGGCTCCTATTTTTCTACTTGCATTTTTTTAACCTGCTTTCAAACTGCTAGGTTGGCAGAAGCTGGGACAAGTCATGGGAGCTCACTCCATTACGCGGCACTAGGAATTCGAACTGCTGAACTGCGGACCATTCTGATCAACAAGCTGAGCGTCCAAATAGCATTTAGTGCAATATAGAAAATGCAACTAATTTTTCTGCACCGAAATAGTAGTTAGTGCAATATAAAAAACGCCAATAATTTTTCTGTGTCTAAATAGCATTTAGTGCAATATAAAAAATACAACTAATTTTCTGCGCCTAAATAGTAGTTAGTGCAATATAAAAAACGCCAATAATTTTTCTGTGTCCAAATAGCATTTAGTGCAATATAAAAAATGCAAATAATTTTCTGCGCCTAAATAGTAGTTAGTGCAATATAAAAAATGCAACTAATTTTTCTGCGTCTAAATAGCATTTAGTGCAATATAAAAAATGCAAATAATTTTTCTGTGGACCACCAACATTTTCTCACGGACCACCAGTTGGTGACAGCTGCTCTGGACAACGGAGTCTCCCCCTCCCCAGAAGACCCGGACGGACCCAGGGAAGAAGATCCTCTTCTGGCTTCCCACCAGTACAGTCGTAAGCCTCAAACTCTCCAAACCCACGTTCGCCCACTGGGCGCCCATCTGCCAAGCACGGGGCTCCTCCGCCAAGGCAGCCCTTTCTCTCCAACGTGCGCCATGCTTGGCAGTGGGCACCGCGAGGGACCCGCCACCGTCTCCCCCACCTGCCAAGAGCGGCTCAGTGGGCAGAGGACCCCTCCGGTTAGAGCTGCTACCTCTCCGGGAGAAACTCGGTCCGGAGGAAGCGCCTCCTCTCCAGGGCAGGTTGCCGGCGATCTTCCCCCGGAGGCAGCGCCGATCCCCGAGCTGCGCTTTGCCAAAGCCGAGTCCCATCCGCGCTTCCGCGGCTCTTTATACTCCGCTGGGCAGCCTCGCGTTTGCGAAAGCCGGGCTTCTACCATCACTCCGAGTGGGGGACGACGAAGATGGGATAAGGAGAAACAGCAGCGGCAATTTGGGGGTTTGTCCCCCCGCTGCCCCCCCCCGCTTCTCCCCACCTTGGACAGCGCCGGCTCAGCAGCCTGGCAGCCGCTCCGGGCAATGTATGCAGGCTCCCGCTGTTCTCCCTCTCTCCCCCACGGCAGGGAGGCAGGATGGTATAATCCGGTGCTGTACAGTATTGGGGACGGAGGGGGGGGGGGAGAGGGGAAGGCGAGACCACGCCGTGGAAGGGGAGGGGAAGGCTGGCAAAGGAGGTTTTTTTTTAAAGGAGGGGGAGAAGAGCAAGCGGGTGACTCCACTTCCCATCGGACCCAGCTATTTTGCAATCGAATTTATATTGATAGATTAGATGATAGATAGATAGATAGATAGATAGATAGATAGATAGATAGATAGATAGATAGATAGATAGACAGACAGACAGACAGACAATTATATACATACACACCACACACACACACACACACACACACACAGAGAGAGATTATTTATATATAAATATAAATATTTTTATATTCTATACATATCAATGCGTGAATGGTGTGGTATCTGGGTAACATACATTTCAATGCACATAAACATTGTCTTATTATTCCTACATATTACATTTCATTTCCATTATTTCATATTATTTATACAGGCCTTTTATTATTACCTTTCATTTCTGAACCATATTTCTGTCCTTTTGTATACCTTAACCTGTTAATACATAATTATTATTGTTGTTGTCGTTATTATTATTATTTCCTAATAATAAACATACATAATTTTTGAACATTGCATTGACTGAGTCAAATCTTTTTGGGACAACATTAACAATGATAATACAAATAGTATGTGAAATTCTTACCTTCTAACTTTGACAGTATTTATCTCATTTCATAGTTGTTTTCCATTTCCCCATTAATTCATTTAAACATAAATTACATTTCTTTGCATCCTATATTTGTTATCCCTTCCTAGGTATTGTCCTTCAGTATTATGAAAATCCCTCATTATCCCACCATAGCTTCAATGTTCCAAATGTGTGGGATTACCCATAATACCAATTATTAACAATATTCAATCCATCATGGGAGTATATATAATTATTATTATTCCCTACTATTTTCTATCCCTATTTTAACTCCCTCCCCTTTCATATCGTTATAATGTTCAAAGACGTGTTTTCCACCTATTTTGTTGTTCAAGTTTCCTTAGTTAAATCAAAGTGCCATCCTTCATTCTTCCATTATTCAATACCTCCTTATACAGTTTTAGTATAAACCACAATCATTTATACATTTTGGGTAGTTGTAGTCCTGGAGGGTGCCAGCAATGGCTGGGACGGGAAAAATGTTTTGCCCCTCTGGCAGAGTTGAGTTGGAGGGAAGAGGGATTTTTGCCCAGCCATGGTAAAAACTTGTGTGTGGGGGGGGACCAAACTCCCCTTCAGGCCTGTTTGGAGAGAAACAGGAGGATTGTGTCCCCCCCCTTGTTTGGAGGGAGGAAGACACCCCTCCAACTGTGTCTAGAAGGCAGGATCCCCACCACCACTGCCCCCCAGTAACCTGGGAGAAGATTCCTCCAGAAGGATCTGCTTCCCTTGGGATCGAAGGGAGCACTGAGAAAGGGTAGCAATACAGGCTGTCCACACCCCCCCCCCCTTGGAGAAAACTCCACCTAACTTTCTCCCCTAACAAGGGGTGAGGGGCAAATACAGGGACTTTGGCTGCCACAACCACTTGATCTAGCTGGTCACCCCCACAATCGAGTTCCAGGGAATCCGGTCTGCCTGAGGGCTGGGTGGGTCGGTGGGTGGTCCCAGTTTCCCCTTGCAGGTATGCTGAGCCAGCAACCATATACTTGGATGAATTGGTATGGGGGGAAAGGGGAGGAGGGGGCTGCATAGAAAAAGATCTGGCAGGTGCAAAAGGGCTGGGGAGATGGGAGCCGTGTCCCCTAACCCTCCTTTTCGCCCCAATCCAATGAGCAAAATTAGGGACTCCTTGAAACAGGTGGATGACAAGGCATTTCTCCCAGATCAGCCTTGCATCTCACCTGCGGCACTGGAGAAGGCAAGCAGGCAGGCAGGAAGGAAGGATATAGCTATGGATTTAAACAAGACAGGACCAGAAGCGGGTTGAGATCGGGGCCAAAAGGTACCAGAGGGAGGTTATAAAGCAGCCAAGAGGAGATAAAAAGAAAATACAGCTGAGGAGTCCTTGGTGCTCTCGGAGCTTGGTTGTTTTCTTGCACTGATGATGTTACCTAGTTAGGTTAATGAAACGTCTGCAAGAAAACAAGCACACTCAGAGACCACCAAGGACCCCTCATGTCAATCCTTCCTTCCTTCCTTCCTCCCTCCCTCCCTCCCTCCCTCCCTCCCTCCCTCCCTCCCTCCCTTCCCTTTGGTCCTAGCACTGATGATGTTGCCTCATTTGAGTAATGAAACGCCTGCAAGAAAACCAGCAAGCTCAGAGAGCACCAAGGAGCCCTCATGTCAACTCAGCTACAAATACTTCTCTCTCTTTCTTTCTTTCTTTCTTTCTTTCTTTCTTTCTTTCTTTCTTTCTTTCTTCTTTCTTTCTCTTTCTTTCTTTTTCTTTCTTTCTTTCTTTCTTTCTTTCTTTCTTCCTTCTTTCCTTCCTTCCCTCCCTCCCTCCTTTTAGGCCTAGCACTGATGATGTTACCCAGTTAGGTTAATGAAAAGTCTGCAAGAAAACAAGCAAGCTCAGAGAGCACCAAGGACCCTTCATGTCAACCCTTCTCTCCTTCCTTCCTTCCTTCCTTCCTTCCTTCCTTCCTTCCTTCCTTCCTTCCTTCTTTCCTCCCTCCCTCCCTCCCTCCCTCCCTCCCTCCCTCCCTCCCTCGCTCCCTCTTTGGTACTAGCATTGATGATGTTACCCAGTTAGGTTAATGAAAAGTCTGCAAGAAAACAAGCAAGCTCAGAGAGCACCAAGGACCCTTCATGTCAACCCTTCTCTCCTTCCTTCCTTCCTTCCTTCCTTCCTTCCATCTTCCTCCCTTCCTTCCTTCCTTCTTTCCTCCCTCCCTCCCTCCCTCCCTCCCTCCCTCCCTCGCTCCCTCTTTGGTACTAGCATTGATGATGTTACCCAGTTAGGTTAATGAAAAGTCTGCAAGAAAACAAGCAAGCTCAGAGAGCACCAAGGACCCTTCATGTCAACCCTTCTCTCCTTCCTTCCTTCCTTCCTTCCTTCCTTCCTTCCTTCCTTCCTCCCTCCCTCCCTCCCTCCCTCACTCGCTCCCTCTTTGGTACTAGCATTGATGATGTTACCCAATTAGGTTAACGAAAAGTCTGCAAGAAAACAAGCAAGCTCAGAGAGCACCAAGGAGCTCTCATCTCTGCCCTGAGCTACAAATAAAAAAACAGCTGGCCTAAACCTATCCCCATTCACCCAGGATCCAGCAGTTCTCGGGATCACAGGTTGTCCATTTCTGAATTAGGGACAGAAGAGAGACAGGGGAAGACCACCCAGGCTAGCGAAGGGGGCACAGAGGGCTGCTTCCAACAACTCCAGAGTCCAGCTGCCCTGGGCACTCCACAAAGGGTGACTCTGCGGTGGGAAAACTCCGAACGGTTCACAGCTTATAGTAGCCACGATGGGAGAAGCCTCTCCCTTTATGGGTGGTCTCATTCCTGCCGAAATGTCCTCCCTGCAACTACACCCTCTTGGCCTCTGTCCTTGGGCTACCCAGGACTAAATGCTAGGCATTCAGAGGTAGACTGTGGCTACAGCTGGAAGCTCCCTGCAGCCGTGGGCTCCGAAAGCCAGCACAGAGCTTCCAGGCCAGTACCCACAGGATTGTTGGTCGAAGACACAATATGGGGAGTTGGGGCAGCCCCTGGTGGCCAGGATTGCTGAAATGTCCTCCCTGCAACTACACCCTCTTGGCCTCTGTCCTTGGGCTACCCAGGACTAAATGCTAGGCATTCAGAGGTAGACTGCGGCTACAGCTGGAAGCTCCCTGCAGCCGTGGGCTCCGAAAGCCAGCACAGAGCTTCCAGGCCAGCACCCACAGGATTGTTGGTCGGAGACACAATATTTGGGGGGTGGGAGGAGAGGGAGGGCAGCCCCTGGTTGGCAGGAGTTCCCAGCTGCAAAAAGGCCATTTCAAAGTGACTGCAAAACGCAAAGCTTACTGCAAAGGGGGGGGGGGGAGAGAGCGCTATTACATTTCTTTCCCCTTCCCCAGGGTTTTTCTGCACCATGTCTCATTTTCAAAAAAAAAAAAAATCCTCAGATTGCCTTCTCTTAACGATCCCTAGTGCAAATTAGTCACACACACACACACACACACAAGCACAGAGGCAGTATTGTCCCTGGTGATCAAAGATTCTTGGGAAAAGGATCAGCAGCCAAACCTATGCTGGATTGAGGGGGGGGGGATAAACCAGGAAAGCACAGCATTGAGTGGGATAATTTCAGCTAAAATAGCTCAAGCCAGGAAGAGGAACAATCTAAGAACAAGGCTTAACAAACCAGAAATAAATTAACAGTCTTCCTAGGTTGGGGAACCTGGCTTGGAAAGCAAAACCTCTCAGCTCTGCCCGAATTCGGCCTGGAAAACGCTGCTCCTGTTTGCACGATTGGAATAGAGGTGGAAGGGACCTTGGAGGTCCTCTAGTCCAACCCCCTGCTCAGTAGGAGACCCTATACCATTTCAGACAAATGGCTGTCCAGTCTCTTCTTAAAAACTTCCAGTGTTGGAGCATTCACAATTTTGGAGGTGTCGAACTCAAGTCTACCCAATGCGAAGAGGAAACATGCCAGCACTTTGAGGAGTGGCGTCAAGCTGCCCATGCCCACCCAGTTGGCCACGCCCACCTAGTCAGCCATGCCGCCCAAGGTCAACCACAGCCCTGGTGGGGCCCTCAATGAATTTGAGTTTGACACCCCCTGATCTACAACTTCTGTAGGCAAGCTCTTCCACTGGTTAATTGTCCTCACTGTTGGGAAGTTTCTCCAAACAGTGAGAAAAGATTCTTTTCCAAAAGAAGAATCTGAATATTATTCCGTATGGGATTTATGGGTATAATTATACCCATACTCTGTATGGGTATAATTGGCTAGAGGAAAGGGGTTGGGGGGGGGGGGGAAGCAGGAAAGCAAAAAAAAGAAAGGAAGAAAGATCCACAAATTTAAAAAAAAACTACAAAACCGGAAAATGATTACAAGATAGAAATACAAATTTGACGAGCAAATAAAGAATGGGAAATGGATGCAAAAGGATTCAAACGTGATAAAGGTTGTTACACATAGAATATATAGAATGTTATATATAGAATGAAGAAAAAAGATGTATGAAATAATATAAATGCACACACAGATATATATAAAGTTATAGCTATACAAGACTTATATGTGCAGATAAAAGAATCACAACAGATATGTACACGAAGTGTAATGTGTTGCAAAGATGTGAAGTTTGCATAAACAAAATAAAACGTTTTTAAAAAAAGGAAGTTTCTCCTTAATTCCAGGTTACTTTTCTCCTTGTTTAGTTTCCAATGTGCAACTCTTTTGAGTCTCAAACACCCTCCCCCCCAAAAAAAATTCCCAGTGACACTTGGACCCTTACCCATCTTCACTTCCTCAGTGCTGGACAAAGCTTCCGCCTCTCTTTTTTGAGGACAGTGACAAAAGATCTGCTGTTGACCCCGAGGCCTGAACCTAGATTTGCCCTGGAAATGATGCTTGTTTGGTTTTTCACCTGAGCAAGAAATTGGGTGTCGTTTCATCTTGCCAGCCATCCAGCCAGCCAGCGCGAGACAAATAAGTTTATATTCCCAAGACAAACAATGACAGACCGAGGTAACCATCACCAGAGGCCAAGTGAGCGAAAAAAGGCACGTCAAAGAAATCGCAGGGGGGAGATGTGAGGAAGGGATGAAAGCGAGAAAAAACGGGAAATGCACAGGACATTAAGAATCCCAGCTGAGGTGGCGTTTTTTTCCCCCCTCTCCCTGTAATTAAACAAGCTTAATAGCTTTCAGGGAGCTATTTTCTGGAAAGGGTTTGTGGTTTTGCACTGCAAAGGAAGGCCAGAGGAAGCTTTGCAGAATCAGGGGCTTGTGGGGAGGAGGAGGAGGAGTCGCACAATGCCAGAGGCCCATCTCCTTCCTGTGAAGACCAGGGATGGGATTCAGCCAGTTCGGACCAGTTTAGGTGAACTGGATGTTAATTTTAATCTGGTTCGCCAAACCGGTAGTTGCAAGGACTGGCTGGCCCCGCCCACCCACTCCGCCCCTCCCAGAAGTCTCCATGCAGCCCGTTTTGGGTGCCAGGTAAGTGCAGGGCCTGCGTGGAGGGTCTGGGAGGGCGAAAAACGGGCTTATCGGAAGTACCAGAAGTTCGGAGACGGGCCTGTTTTCGGCCTCCGGAGGGCATCCAGAGCCTCGGGTAGATCGTTTTCAGCCCCCCCTCCCCTGAAGGCTCCAGGAAAACCTGTAGAGCCTGGAGAGGGTAAAAACCACGACATTTTTTGGGCTCGATGCACCTTCCCAGCCACAGAGCTAAGAGAAGGAGGGAGCTTCCCAGTTGGAGAAGACTGCAGGGACAGCTGTAAAAGACAAAGATGAGGGGTGCCTGGGTCAAGAAAACCAGGGCAACCGATGGCTCCTTGGTTGGGTGGGCCCGCCAATTCAGGAAGAACCTCATTGAGGACCAGGGAGGGGGGCTGAAATTTCCAGATGATCACAAGGAACATCTATCCAGCATCTCCAAAATGGCTGCTTCCTTTCATCCTTTCTAAATTTCATACAGGAGAGTGCAATGGTTTTTGTTTGTTGTTAGTTATAAGTTGTGTACAATTCATTGCGACCCCATGGACAACGTTCCTCCAGGCCTTCCTGTCCTCTACCATCCTCTGGTGTCCATTTAAACTCACGCTGATTGCTTTGGTGACTCCATCCAGCCACCTCCTTCTCTCATCCCATTCTTCTTTTGCCCTCCATCGTTCCCACCAGTAGGCTCTTCTCCAGTGAGTCGTGTTTAGGATGGCCTATTTTGGCTGCTGTTGCTCAGCTGTACCTTTTGTTGTTGTTTTTCTTCTCTCAAACTGTTTTGGGACACATATGGGAATCATCCACACAGACTTGAGGGACTTCCTTGAGACTTCAGCAAGGCAGCGTAATTGTCTTGTCTTCAAACTGCCCATTGGCATTGGCATTCATTGTTGGAATGTATTTCTATGAAACTACAGCCATTCAGCCAGTAAATGGCAGTATTTACAAGTTCGGATCTATGGTATATACTCTATGCTCTTTTGTTCTAAGTAGATTTTCCTGTTTCATTACAGTAATATAGTTGAGCAGTAAAGCACATGGTGACAGTACATTTTATTTGCTCTGTGTATATAAACAGAATTTCTAACACTGCCTCTCGGAGCTGAAGTTGCCTGTGGCTTTTCGGCGATGCCAGTCCAAGTGAAAGAGACGAATCCTGACAAGGCAGGGCTTCAATGTGGAAAACTGTAAAATATCTCCACAGACCAACTTAATCAAACTTAAATTTAATTCCCAACATTTCTAAGTAGCTCGTTGCCCGTATCTTTGCTTGCACAATGCTCAACTCAGAGGAAGACTATGCTTCCAGTACTCCTTTTAATAAGAACCACGAGGACTAGGCTCTTAGCCTCTACACCTCAGTTCAAGAGGATTCAGCTAGGCAAGTTTAGGTAAAAGTTTGACATATTTCATTACCCTTGCCAAGCATTTTGTACTTAATTCTCTCCAAATGTTTTGGACCTCAAAGCCCAGAATTCTCTGTTTGAAATACTGATTAGGGGATTCAGGGAACTGAAGTCCAGCCAGGGCACCAAGTTGGGGAAAGAGGGTTCTACCCGCAATTCAGTGTCTCTCCACAAGGGGCATCTGCACTTCTAAATCCAAGAATCCATGGCTCCCAGCAAATTTGCCTGGAACTCAAGGTTCTAGCCCTCATTTCTACTTCTATTTCTGCCACTGCTGAAAAAGACGGAGGTGTGACTGCTGTAGAACTGTGAAGAACAGAAAATTAAAAGGATGAGCATTCAGTCCGCTTGATTTTCCAGACTTTGAAAAAGGCTTTGAAAAAGTACAGTTTTTCTCTCTAAAACTAGGATGGGGGAAGAAGAATTAAATTAGGCTGCAGGTGGGGGGCAGGAACCCACCATCTCCTGCTGGTATTCAAAGTCCTTCTATGCAGCAGCTGGGCCTTTCAGGAGCCCAGGAAGACTCCTGGCAGATGCTCACCTGCAGGGAACTGTCAATCAAAGAATGATTGGAGCCTTCTCTTCCTCACCAGTTTCTAAAATTCACTGGGAGTGCGAGGAGTGATGAAGAATGTGGAAAAGTTCTCTACCCATCAATTTCGGGTTTCTTTCCAGGCTCACAGTCGCCCCGCTTCCACGGCTGTGGAATATTCTCTGCTTTCATTGCTATACGTCATCGCGGTATCTTTCGCGCTGATCCCCCAGTGGCCGGTAGCTTTATTAGACTCAAATCCTGTTCACCCAGGTTTCCAAGTTTCGTTTTGGTTTTCCTCTAAGCAGCCTGCTTAAAATTCTCCCTCCCTGCCCTCGGCCCACTTCGGCTGGCGCAGGATATTTTTCCGTACGGAGGAGGCCTCGTGGCGTCTTCTCCCCGAAGAAAGCTCTCTCAGAAATCAGACTTTGATGTCGCCTCCATCTTTTCACATCCACCCACGCTTTTCCCCCCCTGCTGCTGCATATTTCACACAGTTTTCATCCACTTCGTCGATCGGCACGGTGGATTTCTTCCAGGGGTGAAATTCAACAGGTACTGACAGGTTCGGGAGAACCGGTAGTGAGAATTTTGAGTAGTTCGGAGAAATGGCAAATACCACCTCTGGCTGGCCACAGAGTGGGGAGGGAATGGGGATTTTGCAGTATCCTTCTCCTGGAGTGGAGAGGGAATGGGGATTTTGCAGTATCCTTCCCCTGGAGTAGGGAGGGAATGAAGATTTTGCAGTATCCTTCCCCTGGAGTGGGGAGGGAATGGGGATTTTGCAGTATCCTTCCCCTGGAGTGGGGAGGGAATGGGGATTTTGCAGTATCCTTCCCCTGGAGTGGGGAGGGAATGGGGATTTTGCAGTATCCTTCCCCTGGAGTGCGGAGGGAATGAAGATTTTGCAGTATCCTTCCCCTGGAGTGGGGAGGGAATGGGGATTTTGCAGTATCCTTCCCCTGGAGTGGGGAGGGAATGGGGATTTTGCAGTATCCTTCCCCTGGAGTGGGGAGGGAATGGGGATTTTGCAGTATCCTTCCCCTGGAGTGGGGAGGGAATGAAGATTTTGCAGTATCCTTCCCCTGGAGTAGGGAGGGAATGAAGATTTTGCAGTATCCTTCCCCTGGAGTGGGGAGGGAATGGGGATTTTGCAGTATCCTTCCCCTGGAGTGGGGAGGGAATGGGGATTTTGCAGTATCCTTCCCCTGCCACACCCATAGAACTGGTAGTAATTTTTTTTTAATTTCACCACTGGTTTCTTCCTTTCTCTCCCCCCCCCCCCCTGCCGATCCTAACCCTTCATCTGGATTAGAGAAAAGCAGGGAATTTTAGATGCAATCCCCCCCACCCCCACCCCCATGCAAAGTTTCCTTGGAGACAAACCTGCAAAATTTTGGAGTGCTGCTTCTGGCAGCTTCAAAGGCTCTGGAGCCTTGTTTGGCCGTGATCTTCTGCTCCCCTCTGGATTTTCCAACTGGCACAGCAGCAGACGGTGTCCGGCTCATTCGGAGGGTTACCTCTCCTTGCTTTTCTAATGAGCTGTGGAGCGCAATATGGAATTAAGACGATCCAAGTTATTAATTGTCTACAACAATTAAGTCTTGAAGCCTAGCGCCCCCCCCCCCAGCCCCTTTGGACTACATAGAAAAGCCAATTAGAGCCTCATCCATATTCATGGGCCTTAATCCACACGCTGCCAGCTTTCGGCTCCGTCCGCCCTTCCCACTCTGCTTGGCGGCCCACGGAGGTGGAACCCTTCCTCTCCCCCACCTTTTTTTTTTTGGCATGTATTGGCTTAGGTGAACATAAAAGCAAATATTTGATGCAGCCTTGATTAGTGCAGTTCGAGTTTGCTCCTGGCTGAATCTGCTAACAACATCCGACAGAGAGATCCGACTTAGATCAATGCCATGGTTCCAAATAGCATCCAAAGGAAATCAGAGTCCGAGGCAAAGTATTGCTCAAAGTTCCAATTTATGAAGAGAGCCATGTTGGCACATCTGGGAAAGCACGAATCGGAAAGCTTCCCGGTTTTCCTCACCCAGTTGAAAGTTCAAGATCTTTCCCCCACACCCACAAGTCCCATCACATGGTCCAATGCCATGGTGGCAGCTTCCATCCATCCAGTTCCGGTCAGGTGCAGAGGTGCAGAGACAAAGGATGACCTTGGCTTTCTAGAAAGAATTTGGTTATGGCTACATAGCATCTAACTCCGTACAATCCTCCCTCCTATTTTCCCACCATAGAAAAGGCATAGTCAAATAGTAGAAAGCACGGCAGGCCAAAGATCCAAAAGAAAGCTGCAGGCCTGACACCTTGACCCACTCGGATTCCTGCTGGCTGAGTCTTCACAAGGCCAAATATTTTACCCCCAGATGCTGTAATATTGAACCTCTTCCATGCCTGAGATCTGCCACGCCTCGTGCTAATCTTGGTGTTCTTTAACTTGGATGCTACATGCAATGGTTCTTTCCTCAAGGAGAGATGCACAAATTCTTGTAAAGGGGTGGAGCAATGCCACAGCCATCTCACAACAACAATTACAGCTTTTTAGGTTTGGAGGGGGGGAAAGACAGTTGATTAGCTCACCTGGTACTCAGGGTTTCACCACAAAACCGCGTTCGACTAAACCGCGTCCGACTAAACCGCGTAGCTGACGTCATCAACAGGGCGACAACAGCACGGAGACAGCAGCACGCTGTAAACCCTAAACCTAAAATTAACCCCTAAACCTAAACCTAACCCTTAACCTAACCCTAAACCTAACCCTAAACCTAATCCTAACCCTTAACCTAACCCTAAACCTAACCTTAACCCTTAACCTAACCCTAAAGCTAACCCTAAAGCTAACCCTAAAGCTAACCCTTACCTTAAGTTGAATCGGCTTGCTTTCAAAGCGCTATTTAAAGCGCCCTTCTTTCTCCGCGCTGGCTGTTGTCGCCCTGTTGATGACGTCAGTGACGCGGTTTAATCGGGTGCGGCTTAGTCGAGCACGGTTTTGACGGGTCACGGGTACTCAGAGGTAGTTGCTCCTGGTTTTACTACCAGTTTGCTTTGAACTGCGCGTGCGCACTACTTAACAACGTGCCAGCAATGGCAGTGGCGACAAGGGAAACGGTTCAGGGGCGTGGCCAGTCTGGGTCGCTGCCGGTTCTGCAACCCAGGCCTAAATTCCACTACTGGTTCAGCTGAACCAGGCCGAACCGGCAGCAACCCACCTCTGCTGGTACTGCATTTCTGGTGGGAATTTGATAGCTTGTTCTATGAAATATTAAGGGGAAACACACACAATTTGCCATTGAGATTCAGCCCCTTAAAATATTTTTCTTCCCCCAGAAAAGAATATTCTACATCTGGGGAGGGAGGGGGGGAAGTATTATTTGATCTTCTGTAACTGAATAAATGAACTCCCTTTTACACACACACACACACACACACACACACACACACACACAGAGAGAGAGGGAGAGAGAGAGAGAGAGAGAGAGAGAGAGAGAGAGAGAGAGAGAGAGAGAGAGAGAGACCCAGACAGACTGCTGGAATTTTGCTACTGTCCATCATCCGCAAAGGATCCTGGGAAAATCCTCTGAGGCTGAACAAGAGATGGAAAGAACAATCCCCACCCCACCCCCATTCTAATTTTCTCAGCCAGGTTCAAATAATGAGATGTTGTATTATTTTTATTATTTTTAACGAGAGCCACGTGGCAGCCTTGGAAAGCTCAGCCGGTCCAGCTGCTTTTTACCCAAAGGTTTCGTTTCTCGGAGACTCCAGTAGAATTATGTATGGATGCATGCAAGTATAAAACTGTATGTATGTGTGTATATTTGCTCCTCACGACTCTTAATCCTGAGCCAAGATTTTTGCAGTCGAAACAGAAAGGAGAAACATGTACGGCGATGATGGGAAGAAGAGCTAATCAGAGCTAAATGAGGAGATGGTCTCAAAAGCTGTGGCTCGTAGCCATTCATATTTCTGGATTAACAAAATCTGTTCATTGCCAGAGCCATGATCCCCCCCCCCCAGTTGTTTCCATTTCCCCTCTGGATTGCTTTTGATGGGTATTCTACAAGGCCTGCTTGGCTGATTTTCTCAATTTTTGACAGCCAAGCTGGAAGGGGCGTGGGTTTTTTTTTTTTTTTTGGCGTGGCTAAAACAGCTTCATCTGGGCACAAGAGGGAATTATCCATCATCCTGGAGACGGAGGGGGGGGGAGGGAAACACTCAGCCTTGCGAGAATATACAACATTTAGAGGGAAAAAAATACTGTAAGTCACAGTGGGGAATTGGCAACATTTCATAAAACATCTCAGTGCTTTCCTAAGGACCCTGTTGGCCCTCAAATGATTTTTTAAAAACTTCAACGGCCTGACGTAATTCCCACCTGCTGAGAGTCCCCGGAAATTTTACTTTCCTTGCATTATCACCTAAAGATGAAAACTTGGGCTGCAAATTCCCCTCCTGCGTAAGATCACAGGGGAGTTGAAGATTATATAATGCTGTGATGGCAAACCTATCGCCTGCAGAGCCATCTCTCTGGGTGTGCAAGCTGTCGCCCGTTGCTCTTCTGGGTTCCTGGTCTTTGCGCGCATGGGAGCACCGGAAGAGCAGTCACCTGTTGCGCACGCGAGCACTGGGAAGGTGATCTTCCGGTTTCTGGTGCATGCATGCGCACCAAGCACCTGGTCTTTGCATGCGCATGCATGCCAGAAACTGGAAAACCAGGTGGAAGACCATCTTCTCGGCGTGCGCATGTGTGCCAGTTAGCTGCTCTTCTGGTTTGTGTGTGCGCGCGCGCCCTCGTTTCAGCACTCGGTGCTGAAAAGTTTCGCCAGCATTGATATAGTGCTTCAGGTCCTGAACTCTATTCCCTCTTCCCACCCCCCGCAACCCCAGTTTGGGGTCCGCTGGTCCCTTCTTTTCTCTTCCCTCTTTGGATGTCTCAGCTTTCGTAATCATCCTTCGACTGCTTTAATATGGTGTTTTTATTTTTTTATTTCTAAAAAAAGAGGTGAACTACAGTTGCCTTGGGAACAGTAATTCTGAGCATGTCCATTTAAAAAAACACAAAACCCTAGTTGGGGAAGAATGCATGTGTGGATATTTGTGTGTGCTTTCAAAGCAACATGTCAGAATTGACTTCCTGGAGGAAAAGCTGCAGCAGCAGCAAAAGGGAGAAGCAGAAGAGAGGGAGGCTGCTCCTCCTTTCCTGCAAAGTCTTTGGCCCAGATGTTGGGCAAGACTGGCCCACGGATGGCCTCTCCTACAATGGTGTGTTTCACGTAAGGGCTGCACCACAGTGGGAGAGGCTCATCTTGGCTTCCCAATATTTAGCACAGTTCCATTACAAAATATTCTTGCTGGATAGCGTGGAATGGAATATGGAATGGAATGAAATATGGAATATGGAATGGGATGTGATGGAACAGAATGGAATATTAGATATGGAATATGGAACAGAATGGAGTATGGTATGGTATGGAATGCAATGCAATGCAATGCAATATGGAATGGAATATGGAATGGAATGGGATGGGACGGAATGGAATATGGAACAGAATAGAACAGAATGAAATATGGAAGATGGGATGGGATGGAAGAGCCGAGGTGGCGCAGTAGTTAGTGCAGTACTGCACACTACTTCAGCTGACTGCTAGCTGCAGTTTGCAGTTCAAATCTCACCAGGCTCACCATGACTCAGCATTCTGTCCTTCCGAGGTGGGTAAAATGAGGACCAGATTATTGGGGGGGCAAGAGGCTGACTCTGTAAACTGTTTAGAGAGGGCTGTAAAAGCACTGTGAAGCGGTATATAAGTCTAAGTGCTATTGCTAAAGGAATAGGGAATGGAGTGGAATAGAACGGAATGAAATATGGAATATGGAATATGGAATGGAATGGAACAGAATGGAATAGAATATGGAATGGAAAACTAGACGACTAACAGAAAACCAAACCAGATAGCCATATAGACCAATGTTTCCCAACCTTGGCAATTTGAAGAGGAGTGGACTTCCAGAATTCCCTAGCCAGCATGGGGGAACTCCCAGAAGGGAATTCTGGGAGTTGAAACCCACACCTCTTCAAATCGCCACGGTTGAGAAATGCCAGTATAGACAATATCATATTAAGACTGATTTTTTTTTTTCTTGCACTGTTTCACTGAGGAATGGAAACATGCATATTATTGAAATACGACACAACATAATTGTCCTGCTGTGCGTGGATTGATCATTTATTTCAGATCGGGTGTGTTTGTTTGTGTGTGTGTGTGAATTCATGCATCTAACCACAGGGGACCAGATTCCAAAGACACTTCCAAAGGAGGTAAAATTGACAGCCCCGTGCAAAGGCACAAATTTTGTGCCGAAATCACAAACGGGAAACGTTCCCAATGCCTCAGGTTTAATTCAACTCTTCTCCCTACTAAAATCCAGAGGCAAAATCCATCAGAATGTTTGTGAACCTGGAAATATTCCCCATAACACATCTGCAAAAACCTAACTGTTTCTCTTCAACAATGCCAAATCACATTTTCGCTTGCTAATATCTCTCCCTCCCCGGTCTAAATTCTGTGTGTGTGTTTTTTCCTGATGCACCAGCAGGCAGCCTTGTGTAAAACTGCCCTGTAAGCTGACTTTATTATAAACAAGTAACAAAACATAAAGCAAGAACAAAAGGGAAGGGGAGAGGGAAGGAGGAGGGTGGGGGGATATCCAGAAATGTAGAAATCAAATAGAAAAGGATCAGCCCGTGATGGAGACCCATTAATTTCTTTGTGTTTGTTCTGGGATTTTTTAACAACCGCGTGCTCTATTGTGGTTTATCGGACTTCCTCAGCTGTAAAATTCGCCTCCTTTCTGTCTCCTGAGCTTCGGAGATTTGCCAGGAAACCGGGGATAAAGCCACAGGCTCGACAAACAGAGATAGCGGCCCCAGCATCATACATCACCCTCCGGGGGAAACGCGGACCTGCCCAAGGGTGAAATTACATTGTATTCTGTTTGGATAATTGGATGTCATCTACCACCCAACTTGTTACAAGATGAGGCTTCCCATCCTTAGCAGCTGCAGGGGAGGGAGTCCCCCCCTCGGCCCAAGGGCGACCTCTTGCCTTTTTGAAACCCAGTGGCGGGTTTCAAAAAATTTCCCCGCTGGTTTGGTGGCCGTGGCTAGTGGGGGGGGAAACATGTGACTGAGTGGGCATGACCAACTTGACATCACTCACGCACATGTCCACTCAGTCACATGACACCCACCACCACCAAGCCACGGCCACCAAACTGGTGGAAATTAATTTTGGGACTTTTTGGCGGCCTGAGGGAAGCGGGTAGCTGGCAAAGAAGACTCCAAGCCTGCTGCCATCGTCGCCATATTCATCACGCATGCGCAACCCTTGGACGTCAAGCGAGTGAGTGTTGGGAGGGCAGGGCAAGTGAGTGTCAAGCGGTTGGCCGGGATAAGCAAGCGGAACCAGGTGGTCAGGATGAGCTAGCGGGGACAGGCTGGGGTACCAGTTTGGGGCGTGGCCAGCCAGCCATCGCTACCGGTTCTCCAACCTCGGGGAAATGGCCACCACCAGTTCGTGTGAACCGGTGCGAACCGGCTGAATGCCACCTCTGGTCCAGCCCCTCTGTTAGCCAAGAGGGACCACGGCTGACTTGTGAAGAAGAGGCGGGAAGGATTGGCCTTGGGTCGCAGAAGAACCTCGCTCATGATATCTTGGAAGGGACAATTTAGGACTTTATTCTGCGGTCAAACCTTGACCCTCACCTCTGCTCTGGGATGTTGGGTCCAGCTGCCTGGTCAGCAGGAAGCTGGCTAGCAGGAAGTAACATGCACCAGTGATAATCAGAAAGAAAATGATTGCTCTCCCAAAGCGAGATGCGCCTGACTCCTTCGGCGGAGAGGAAGCCCATCCATTGATCTGACAGCCCTGTGTGATTAATGCTTTGCCCTCTTTGCCGATCAATTCATTAATTATCCTGCAATATATGGGGGGTGGAGCCAGGCCCCTGATTTAAGTGCAGCTCGTGATTTATCAAAGGAAGGATGAAGGACGGATGATTGGGAAAGAGAAGCAAGCAGTCTGGCTGCAGGGAATAAGTACCAAATATTCGTCTCCAGTTAGAGCCGAATCAGTGTAAACTCTTGCGTTGTGTTAGGATCAAACTGGACTTCTACAGAGCCTCTTCAGGGCGTCAAACCAAGCTTGTCCCACATCTGGGCATGCCAGAAACTATAGGGCAGATTTCCCCTAGCACCTTGCAGGCGTATAGGTTAATAACCTTCCATCTGGCCAGAGTAATCAGAGACAGGGACTCTTGTCCTGGGTATTTGGTCACCTCTAGAATGGATGCCTGAAATGCGCTCTACATGGGGTCCTTGTGTTATTACCACTTTATAAGGCCTTGGTAAGGCCGCACTTGGAATACGGCATCCAGTTTTGGCTGCCATGATGTAAAAAAGATGTGGAGACTCTAGAGAGAGGGCAGAGAAGAACAACAAAGATGATTAGGGGACTGGAGGCTAAAACATGAAGAACGGTTGCAGGAACTGGGTATGTCTAATGAAAAGAAGGACTAGGGGAGACATGATAGCAGTCTTCCGATATCTCAGGGGCTGCCCCAAAGAAGAGGGAGTCAAGCTATTCTCCAAGGCACCTGAAGGCAGGAGAAGAAGCAATAGAAACTAATCAAGGAGAGAAGCAACTTAGAACTGAGGAGAAATTTCCTGACAGTTAGAACAATTGATCAGTGGAACAACTTGCCTCCAGAAGTTGTGAATGCTCCAACACTGGAAGTCTTTAAGAAGATGTTGCATAGCCATCTGTCTGAAACGGTATAGGGTTTCCTGCCTAGGCAGGGGGTTGGACTAGAAGACCTCCAAGGTCCCTTCCAACTCTGCTATTCTAATTCTAGTTTTTGGAAGCTTCAGATGGTAAAGTTATGGGCAGGTCTAGTTGGGCACATGAGACACTTGGGTTTCACAAGCTGCGTCGGTTACCAGTTTGCTTCCAGGTGCAATTCAAGATGGTGGATTTGACTTTGAAAAGTCTTCATGCACAGGGCTGGGTTATCTGAGGGATAACATACAGTATCCCTGCCTCATCAGGCCCAGCAGAATAGGCATGGCTCCATGTATTAATTTCAGTGACTAAGACACTGAGCTTGTTGATCAGAAAGGTTGGCGGTTCGGAGGTTCAAATCCCTAGTCCCGCATAACCAGAGATGGGTTGCTCCCAGTTTGGCCCAGATCAGGCGAACCGGTAGTAGCGGTGGCAGGAGGCTCTGTCCACCCGCTTGGACACTTCTGTGCATGCGCAGGAGCGCGCACGTGTGCCCGACCGAACCGGTAGTAAAAAAAGTGGAAACCCACCACTGCACGTAACAGAGTGAGCTCCCGTTACTTGTCCCAGCTTCTGACAACCTAGCAGTTTGAAAGCATGTAAAAAAATGCCAGTAGAAAAATAGGAGCCACCTTTGTTGGGAAGGGAACAGCGTTCCGTGCGCCTTCAGCTTTGAGGATGCCGGCCACATGACCACGGAGATGTCTTCGGATAGCGCTGGCTCTTCGGCTTTGAAACGGAGATGAGAACCGCCCCCTAGAGTCAGGAACGACTAGCATATACGTGCAAGGGGAAGCTTTACCTCTATTAATGTCATCTGATGGCTTTCCTCTTGTTATCATTGGTTTTTCTGTTTTCTGGGTTTTTTTTAATAAAATATATGCTTGAGTGTTTTATGGGTTTTATGTGCTGTGGGATGCCCAGAGAGATGTTGTCGCCTATATAAATCTGCTAAGAAAATAAATAAATATCAGGAAGGTCTCATCTTGTAAAATTGGCCCAGAAGAGTCGGATCTTTAAATTCTTCCAGGAAAGCTTGAGAAGATATATGGGTAATTTGTGGGCCTCTTTCCTCAGAATGCTGGCACTCTCTATTGCCAAGTCCATTGCTGAAGGGAAGCCAAGATCTTTAAACTAGGTCTGAGGATTCTTAAAGAGTCATTGGGTGAAAAGCAGTGGATGCTCCATGCTTCTGGACCTCATTTTTTTTCAAACAGCAGGGAAACCAGACAGCAGAATCAGCTTAGAGAATAGCACATTCACCATTTTAGAGAGCGAAAGTCCCACTCCATCTTAGAGAAGAGTGGAGTTGGGTCAGTCATGACATCTGAACCAACCAAAATAGACTTGGTTTCCACAATGCAGGGGTTGTGGCCCTCCAGGGAAGCTGGCAGCTGAATCGGACAATGAGGAGGTTGGGGAGGAGCATGGGCCAGTCCTGGAGGCTGGGGAAGGCTCGGGTGAGGGCTCTGCATCGGAGGCAGAGAGGGTGCTAAGGCTGTCTGGCAGCTATCAGCTGCCTTCGGAGCTAGACATCAGTGAGGCAGAAGAACAGCTGGAGCCTGTTCCCAGTGTGCACAGAGCTGTCAGAAGAAAAGAACAGCTAAGAAATCAGGGTCAACTTGGGAGTAGAACTGGTAGTAAAATAAATTGAAACCCACCACTGCACTGCACACCAGAACAACTAGACACAAGGACAGTTTTCCCCCAAATGTCATCCCTCTGCTTAACAACTAATTCCCACAACTGTTCAAATAATTTACTAAGACTCTATTACTATTATTGTTCTCTTCCTTCCTAGTATCTATCTCTTCCAACGTATGACTATTACCATGTTGCTTGTATCTTTCAATTTATATTGCTTTTGTTTCCTAGTATGATTTGATAGCTTATTAGTACCCTATGACTATCACTAAGTGTTGTATCTTTTTATTCTTGATGAATGTATTTTATTCTCCTTATGCACATTGAGAACCTATGCACCAAAGACAAATTCATTGTGTGTCCAATCACACTTGACCAATAAAGAATTCTATTCTATTCTATTTTCTATTCTATTCCTATTCTATCCCATTT
Organism: Thamnophis elegans; assembly: GCF_009769535.1. Taxonomy (NCBI): domain Eukaryota; kingdom Metazoa; phylum Chordata; class Lepidosauria; order Squamata; family Natricidae; genus Thamnophis; species Thamnophis elegans. The sequence continues at coordinate 7,362,005 of NC_045555.1, read as the reverse complement.
CTACATTCTATTCTATTCCTATTATATTCGATCCTATTTCTACATTCTATTCTACTTACTTTCTATTCTATTCTATATATAGAGATAGAGATATACATACACATACAGTATACACATATTAAGGGGGTGTTCTCTGGTTTTTATATATAAAATTATGGCCACATGAATACGACAGCTTGGTATTCATGTGGCCAGTTTCAAAGGAAGTAGTTAGAGCTTTGAAGGGCTGGGAGGATTTAGATTAGAAAGGGTGAGATTAGAAGAGGTGTTATTACATTATTTGCCATTTAGATTTAAATTCTGTCCTATCTGAAAAGCTCAGGGGGGATTACAAGCCATTTCTGTGGCCTTCCCTCTGAGCCGGCTTCAGATCTTTCAGTCACAGAAAATGGGACACTTTGGGAAGGATACGACATTATTCAGCCTAAAGGAAAAGGCTGTTGTGGCCTGCCAACGGACAACGGAACTGGCAGCAGGCTTGGACAGTGAGGAGGTTGGGGAGGAACATGGGCCAGTCCTGTGTCAGAGGCAGAGAGGGGGCCAGAGCCAGATGCCAGTTATCAGCTGCCTTCAGAGCCAGACATCAGTGAGGCAGATGAACAGCTGGAGCCTGTTCCCAGTGTGCGCATGTGCAGAGTTTCCAGACAAAGGGAACAGTTAAAGAACAGGAGTAAGGCCACAGGTGGAGGATGAATGGCCCCTCCCAGAGGAAATAAAACAGGAGTGAAAGGGGAGTGGAGTTTGCAGGAGACCATTAGTTCACTTCATTGGTTCCTGACTCTCCGAGGCTCCTGGCCAAGTTCTGCAGATATCGGGCTGGCAGCTCTCCAAGCCAGATAAGGTCTGTGACTGTAAATCCTCCCTTGAAAGACTTTGCTGGATGCGAAGGAGCAGAATTCACAGTCAATTAATAAAAGGGGTTTTTGTCAGGACAAGGAGTTTGCTTCATGCTCTTGGGAAGCCTCTGTCAGAACAGGGACAGGCAAGGCTTCCCCAGCCCTTTCTACAGATGCCAAATACTGATAAATGAGAATTAAAACCAGTGTGCTTAATGGAGTTTTGCAGGCTTCTTAAAGACCGTTCTGGTTTATGCTGCTCCAGATCTTGTCTTTAAATCAGCGGGCTGAATTTTATGCTTGGTTTCTAAAGAAAAATAACAAAAAATACAGTGGAGGAATCCGACTCAATGCCATCGCTTTGGGGGGGTTTGATTTCTCGCATTTCTTTTTTTTTTCTTTTTCGGCTACTTGGCCAGATGCATTTGGAATTAGGTGACCAGGACACCGATGGAAAAACGAAATAAAATAAATATATAGGTGGGAGAAACTGGGTGAAACCTGTGCATGAAAGGGAGGCTTAACAATACAGGAAGTCCTCGACTTGCAACCACAATTGAGCCCCCAAAAATTATGTTGCTAAGTGAAACAGTTGTTGAGTGAATTTTGCCTCATTTCACAAGCTTTCTTGCCACCGTTGTTAATTGATTCATTGCAGCTGTCAGGTTAGGAACCTGGTTGTTAAGTGAATCTGGCTTCCCTCTTGACTTTGCTTGTCAGAAGGTGAGAACACGTTACAACACATGAACCCGGGACACTGCAACCGTCATAAATATGAGTCAGTGGCCAAGCGTCTGGATTTTGATTGTGTGGCTGTGGAGATGCCACAAGCGTTGAGTTTGAAAAACCCTCACAAAATCACTTTTTTTCAGTGCCGTCGTAACTATGAGTGGTCGCTAAATGAACGTTGTAAGTCAAGGAACTACCTGTATATCATCCTGAGCTTCGTGTTCCGATACATTTGCAGAAGGCCTTGGAGTCTAGATAATTTAATAAAGAATGATATATAAAGTCTTCACATGAGAAAGAGTCAAGATGACAGTACGGAGTTAAATATTGCAAAAATGCATCTCTCTTTGGAGACACACCCGCACAACGGAGAAATATAAATATCCAGGTGACACTTCCTTTAAAAATATCTCATTTCAGCATATATATTTCCCTGGCGTGATAACATTTCTGTATTTGGAGATGCGTTGCAACAGATGAAGTGACATAGCATTTTAAAGCACAAATTCCAGAAAGGATAAAGAACAGGAGTGTCAAATTCAATTTCATTGAGGGCCGCATCAGGGTTGTGTTTGACCTCGGGGTGTGTGGCGTAGCCATGGGGTGTGGCCATCTCGATGTCACAATCGGGAGCGCCTGTGGTGGTGGTCTGACCTAGGCTTCCCCAGCAGCACAAAACCGATAAACCCCTTTTATTTAATTTATAGTGAATAATAAAGTCCTGACCCACAGCCTTTCAAGATAGTTCACAATTACCAACCTTTAACAGGCTTGGAGAGTGGCCAGGCCGATGTCTTTCAGACGCCACAATACTTGGCAAAAATGCAGGAATGAACTAATTGTCTCCTGCAAACTCCACTCCCCTGTCGCTCCTCTTTTATTCCCTCTGGGAAGGGCCATTCACCATCCACCTGTGGCCTTATTCCCAAGTTGATCCCTGTTCTTTAGCTGTTTCCTTTGTCTGGCATCTCTGCGCATGCGCACACTGGGAACAGGCTCCAGCTGTTCTTCTGCCTCACTGATGTCTGACTCTGAAGGCAGCTGATAACTGTCAGATGGCTGTGGCCCCCTCTCTGCCTCCGACACAGAGCCCTCATCAGAGCCTTCCCCAGACTCCAGGACTGGCCCATCTTCCTCCCCAACCTCTTTACTGTCTGAATCTGCTGACAGCTCTGCTGCCGCATGCGGCCCGCCCGAGCTCCATTTTCACTGGCAGAGGGCTGCAGGAGGCTGCGGCAGCTGAAAACAGAGTTTGGGAGCCTGTTTTCACTGGCAGAAGCACCGCAGACCACTCTTTCGCTGTTTCCAGGGCGGCCCAGTGAGCCAGATCTAAGTACCCCGTGGGCCGGATCCGACCCCCGGGCCTTGAGTTTGACACCCCTGACATAGAAAGATAATTTGTCGCAAAGGGGAATTACTAGAAGGTTCCTCAAAACTGGATCCTTCCTTCCGCGCCCTTCTTTTCAAGCAAAATAAAAGTTCGAAAGGCAGACAAAATGTTGATTTTGCACACACACACACACACACACACACACACACACACGTGCAGCAAACGCCAGGAAGCATTTAATCATCAGAACGGCAGAGAAACGGAGGAACAATTCTTTAGAAAAGGCCGCCGTCAGAAGCCTGGCGACGTGTGATTATCTTTCAGAATCAGTTGAAAGGGAGCTCACTTCCAGCCGTGGTTTGTTTCCCGGGCCCAGCCTTCACCATGAAAAGAAGCTCTGGGGGTGAATGAAATAAGAACCGAGCGTGCTCACAGAGGCAAAGAGAAAGCTTTGTCATCGCTCGCTCTTGTGCTCCAGCGACTCCTTTGCGGGCAATAATTAAATCTCTCAGGTTGGGCGATTGAAAGCGGCAGAGCATCCTTAAGGGCCGAGGGAAGCATCAAGAAATAATGAGAGACTCTCCGGCTTTCAAAAGTTGTCAGCGGTGAGCAGAGGTGGGATTCAGCTGGTTCTGACCGGTTATGGAGAGCAGGTAGCAGAAATTTTGAGTAGTTCGGAGAACCGGTAAATACCACCAATTGACTGGCCCCGCCCCCATCTATTCTCTGCCTCCCGAGTCCCAGCTGATTGGGAGGAAATGGAGATTTTACAGTATCCTTCCCCTGTCATGCCCACCAAGCCACGCCCACATAACTGGTAGTAAAAAAAATTGAATCCCACCACTGGTGGTGAGGCTGTTACCTGCACTGCCGTGGTGGGTTCTGGATCCCATTCCAACCAGTACGGTTGGAACGGGCCCGGCAGCGTCCACATGGATGCACGCACCTCTGCGAGCCTCTGCGATGCTCCAGCTGCTCTGTGGAGCGTTGCACAGGCACTGTACGCGCCATGCGTGTGCACAGAAGCGCAGAAGCCTTAAAAAACAGGCAAGGATCTCAGGGGGCGGGTGGGTCCTCTGGAGCACCGTACCAGAACGGTATCCGGTACTCCAGGCAGGCTCTGGTACGTCCGTACCGGGGCATACCACCTGCAACCCACCATTGCTGCATTGGTATCCACACACCCCCCAACACACCTGGTGAGAAAGAACAAGGAGGGACACATCATGACATGGATTTTTGTAATTTGTTAACTAACGTATTTTTCGGAGTGCAAGTCACCACCTTTTTCCCTCAAAAAAGAGGATGAAAATTTGGGTGCATCTTGTACACTGAATACAGCATTTCTGGCTTCCCGAAACCCCTTTGCAAAAAATGGCCATGCATAGTGTTTAGGAGGCTTCCAGAATGCTCCTGGGGGCTGGGGAGGGCAAAAATGAGTGAAAAATGGGCTGTTTTATGCTCGTTTTTGCCCCACTCCCAGCCAGGAGCACTCTACAAGCCTCCTAAAGGTTATGCATGCCCTTTTTTTGACAAAAAACGGGCACGTTTTCACAAAAAGCAGGCCATTTTTGGGAGGTCTGCAGAGTGCAAAACCCCTTTTTTTAAAATTTGCCTCTTCAAAATCTTGGTGCGTCTTATACTCGAAAAATATGGTAACATACATCCTTACAACGATTCATTTATTGACCATTCCAAGTTACAAAAAAGTGATTTATGGCCGTTTTTTTTACAGTTACAACTTCTGCAGCATCTTTAAAAATTAGGTTAAGGCTCATTACAGACATATCGAAGAGTGAAATGTATTAAAATTAAAGTGCCGTTATTTAAAAACAGCCTTCTTCAGAGCCCCGTAAAGTCAGAAAATGAGGACTGGCATTAAAGGCACAAACATGACTACTTCTTTGGATTTCAAACCAACATGATGCATACAGGAAAAGCTTTAGCTGGGATCAAGCAAGGTTTTATTAGGCAGAATTGCAAAGGCAAGGTCTGTTTCTCTAGCAAGCTATCGAGGTTCTGCTGCTTGTTATCACTTCAGAGAAAAAAGAAAACGCTAAAATATGAACATCTCCTTCTCACCTGTAAAATCCTTCAGGGCAGGCAGAGAAATTTCCTAGTTGCCCATGACTTATAAATCATAAATTGAACCATGTGCCTTGGCTGACTGCCTGGTCTGCTCCCTGAGAGTTGAGCTACCCTGTTTTCTCGAAAATAAGACCTCCCCAGATAATAAGCCCAATTGGGCTTTTGGATGCATACGCTAAAATAAGCCCTCCCCCCAGAAAATAAGCCCTCCCCCACAATATTGCCACACAGCAGCAGCTATGAGGTGACCACGCTCACTGCCTCCTGCACCCTAAAAATAATAAGACCTCCCCGAAAATAAGGCCAAGCGCTTATTTGGGGGGGTCAAAAGAAAGTAAGACCCTGTCTTATTTTTGGGGAAACACAGTACATATCCAGCTTCTGGATTTATTGGGTTCATTAGGTGATATTTTGGTGCCGGGATGACTATTTTTTACCCTTTATTTGTTCAATAATCTGTTTGCATCTTCCTTTTGTGGCTGCATGGCAACATCGCCACAATGACAAGCTGCTAAACCTTGGAGGCAGGTTAAACTGAAAAAGTAGTAGGTTGCTTTACGCGTGATGAGCAAAAACCAGATGGGAGCAAAGGGGCAGGGGGGAAAAATCTGATTTTTGATCCACACAACATCCCAGGGAGCTGGAAGGGATTTTTCCAATGAAGTCAGGCCTGGATTTAGATGATCAAAAGAACATCCCTTTGTCAGATACTTTTGCAGCACACAAAATGCTCACCAGGATAGAGAAGATCGGAGAGGTTGGGGGCGGTGGTGGTGTTTCTTTCTTTCCTGGATGAACGTGTCTTTGTTTTTTATCATCTCCCTCGGAATTAAAGACAGGTGTGTGGGGAGGGGGGAAATAGTTAAGGCTGGCTTATGGCGCCCCATCCACTCTGAAGACACCGTTCCTTCTATCAGTGACATATTAGCTGTCGGACCTTTTGATCGATGGCTACAGGGCTCCCAGGGAATGAATTACAGCCAGGCTCCTAACTATAAACGAAGGCAAAGAGAGAGAGAGGGAATTGCTGCTGGAGCTACAAAATTAACTCTGCTTCTGGAGAATGCACAGAGTGAATGCAAAATATCGGGTTCACCCCCCCCACCACCTTCCATTTCTGAAATGAAACGAAGAGCAAGGAAAGCTGTGATGGAGGGGGGGAGGACAGGTAGAGGAAGAGGCAGCATCTCGTGACCCTGCCCAGCTGTCACTTTCTCAGCTTATGGCAATATGTGAACTCAGCTAAAGAGGGCGGGGGGGGGGGGGGGGGAGTGTAGATCAGAGACTAGCGTGGGCTGCCGCGGTTGTCAAAACTCTGAAAAGACTTACTCTGTGCTGCCTTATCCTGCTGGGCTCTTTGAGATGGTCCTGGATGTGGAGGTGTTGGGTGTCACCCAAGGGCCAACCCTGAGGAAATGAAAACATCCTCCAGCATCAAAGGCTGTTTTTCAATCGTAATAGAGCTGGGAACGGCCTTGGAGATCTTCTAGTCCAACCCCCTCTCTTGCTCAAGAAGGTGACCCTATATCAATTCAGACAAATGATGGATAATGGTAACAGAATAACAGAGTTGGAAGGGACTTGGAGGTATTCTATTCTATTCTATTCTATTCCCTATTCTATTTTATTCTATTCTATTTCTATTCTATTTCTTATTCTATTCCATTGCTTATTCTATTCTATTTCTTATTCTATTCTATTCCCTATTCTATTTCTATTCTATTCATTATATTTTATTCTATTCTATTTCTATTCTATTTCTTATTCTATTCTATTCCATTGCTTATTCTATTCTATTTCTATTCTATTCCCTATTCTATTCTATTCCCTATTCTATTTCTATTCATTCTATTCTATTCTATTCTATTTCTATTCTATTGCTTATTCTATTCTATTTTCTATTCTATTCTCCCCTCCCATTCCACTCCACCCTGCCCTACCCTACTCTTGCATTCCATTGAAATGGCTGTCCAGTCGCTTCTTTAAATAACTCCAGTGATGGAGCACCCACAACTTCTGGAAGCAAGCTGTTGCACTGATTAATTGTCCTCACTGTTAGGAAATTTCACTTTAGTTCTAGGTTGCTTCTCTCCTTGGTTAAATTTGAATTCAAGCCTTCCTCCTCCTCTCTGGCTTGGTTTGCATCCCCTCACCCATACCCATCCCATCCCAGACAGAGAGCTGGTCTTCAGATTTGCTACTGGGAGGTAGCTGGAGATGCCTTCCCCCAGAGACCAAAGGCCCACCAGACCACACTGGTGCTCTCCGTGGTGCTGAAAGAAAATATGTGGGGGGAAAACTAGTCCCTTCTCTCCTTACCTCCTCCCCATGTTACTGCAAATGAGGCGTTAAACGGATGAAAGGCCTTGCGTTATATGTATGTATGTATGTATGGAGAGAGAGAGGGGGGGGGGGACGGTGAAATGGGATTTACCATTTCAGGGCACAGGTATGTGCAAGAGAGAACATCTATTCCCATCTTCTCCGACATGGCATTTAAGATGAAAGACATTCCCGGGGTCTGCAGACTGCTAAAATCAGGGGAACGGTGGAAACCTGTTTTTTTCCAGGGAAGGCATAAATTTGCAAGATGGGGGGGGGAATGAAATGCAAAATTAATATCCTTTTGACAGACTGCCGTGCTTAGGTCCCTTTAATAAGAGCCTCCAGGACCCAATGGATGACAACACACGTCTGTCCTTCAACTCGTTCTCATCGGAGGCAAACATGTCAGCTGCAAATTGGTCTCCATCAGGCCCCGGGAAGAATACGGAGTAAATGGAATGGCAGGATTGATATCAGAGTTTTTTCGTACTCGGGGGAACATTCAAACGCAACGCCCTTTCAGGAATGGACCAGGAAGCAGGGAAGACCCTGTGTCGAGTCCCCGAAGTGGGCAGCGCAGGGAATATTGTGCCTGGGTTCAAATTAATAAAGAAAAGGCAGCAGAAGGATCGTGCAGGGGGACTGGTGCCTAATCCAAGATTCTAGATTAATGAATTTCCCAGGGTTTAGGTAACCAATTATTCAGTGAAAATGAACGTATTCTCTATCTTGTGTTTCAACAAGGGAGGGCTTCCTTCCCTGTCTCTCCCCCGCTCATCTCTTTCTTTTTCAAGAGAAAGGACAGATAATGTGGGATAAAGATATCTAACATTTAATAATATCTACTAGCTCCTGTCTGAGGAATAATGGCCAAGCTATAATTAATCCAGCTTATCGATGTTTTCATTTCTCTTACTGCTCATTCCGTGAGAAGCAGGCAAAAAACAAAAACAAAAAAAAAACCAACCCCTGGGATTCCCTAAAAATGTAACTGAAAGCCACGATAACGATGGATTAGTTGTTGGATTAATTAGTGATCCAACAGGTTTGATTAATTTTAGCCCATCGTTGCCACTCTCTGCTCATATCCAGGAAAGCTGAAAAAGGGAAGATTCTGCTGGCTGAATTCATTTTATCCCCCTAATCAATGACTATTTTCCAGAGCACAAACACAAAGGCACACCATTGTTCTTGTGTGAAGAATTGTGTGCGCGTGCGTGCGTGTGTGTGTTTGTGTATGTGTGTGTGTGTGTGTCAAATTGTACAAACCGGGAGAGCTGCAAACAAGATGCATTTGCTGTTTATGGATTTTTATGCTTTTTTTTTAGTTTCCTTTCTGTCTCCCGCTGAATAAGAAAGCACTTTTGGCAAATGAAATAAACATAAAACTCTGCAGAAGACAGCAAAGGAAGGCGACTGGAAAAAGCTGTTCACTCAGGAGGTGGAGGGAGGGAGGGAGGGAGACCAGGTCTTTCGGCTCAGACTCGCCAAGAAAAGTGCAACCAAGAGAGATAAAGCTGGGGAGCGAACTGCAAATTAAACATTTCTGTATGTTGGTTCTGAAAAATGTTTTTTTTTTTAAAAAAAAGCAGGAGTCGTAACAGGAAGAGATAAATTACACAACTGCCAACAACCTAGGAGATATTTTGATGCCAAGCCCATCCATGACTTCCAGCCTTCCAGTGTTTGAAAAACATCTTTTTATCTGGCAGGTGTGGGCAAAGCCACAATTTGACAAACAATTGCAGGTTTTGCACACAGAAATTCTCACATTCATTTCTGCGGGTTACTAAGCGAAATGGATCGATATTTCGTGAATACGGCAATTTTTTAAAAAAATCTTCCATTTCTATCCTAAGACTTTTTCAGACCTACTAGGGACATTCAAAAAAAAATTCAGTGTATCTAATCTATTGGGACACGGTGGCTGAGCTTGTTGATCAGAAAGGCTGGCAGTTTGAATCCCTAGAGCCGTGTAACAGAGTGAGCTCCCGTTACTTGTCTCAGCTTCTGCCAACCTAGCAGTTTGAAAGCATGTATGTGCGAAGGGAATAGGTTGGCAGAAGCTGGGACAAGTAACAGGAACTCACTCCATTACGTGATGCTATGGATTCGAACCACCAAACTGCTGACCTTTCTGATTGACAAGCTCAGCTTCTTAGCCACTGAGCCACCGCGTCCCTGCAAACACAAATAGTTAGTTAAATTACATCTCCCAGCAGAACTGTATGTTCACAAGCACACACACACACACACACACACACACCCTGAGCATGTAGACACTTTCACACCCAAGAAAGATTCCCTCCATAAACGTTTGCCACTGTACCCCATTTCTCTGCAGTCGGCCCCTAAAAGCAAACTGTTTTGCTTTTAGGAATAAAAATGTCTTCTTTCCTCACAGCTGTCTGGATCTCAATTTTATTTATTCTCCTGCAACCCTGGCTCCAGTTGGAACCCCAAACTATACTTTTGACAATAGTGTGTGAACTCAATTGCAGTGGCTTCAGAAGCTTCCAGCTGGGGAATGATGAACCCCAGGAACATCTGGAGATAGACTGGTGCACGACCACTGATCTCTGGTTTATTTTCAGTATTGCAGCTCAACTTATCAGAGAGGGTGAAATGCAAAGTTTGGGGCTTAAATAGGATCGCTGGTTGCATTTACCCTGGCTGCAACCATGATAGTTAGCTAGTCTGCCAGCTGTCAGGGTTCCAACAGATGCCCTAATTAAGTCATGACCCTCAAGCCAAGTTTCCAAAGAAATCCAGTTATTTATTAGAAGCAACATGTCAGCACCTACCGAAGTGAAGTCAGCTCTACCCCACATAATTTACGGCTCAACTATGACCCTGTTTCCCCATGTGTATCATAAATCACATTCTCCAATGAAGCACTTTTGCGGGCTGTAGAAAACTCTGGTAACCTGAGATCCAACCTTGAGAAAAATATGCATGGAATGTGCTTCTGATCATGGCTCTGTCAGTTCTCCCCCCCTCCTGCCTATGGCAACTCGAGAGCAGGTCAGGAATGCTTTATGAGCTGACATTAGCCTTCCTAGGATTAAAGAAACTATCAGGATTCGATGTACTGTATTTTTCGGAGTATAAGATGCTCCGAAGTGTAAGACGCACCTAGCTTTTGGGGAGGAAAACAAGGGGGGAAAAATCTGCCTCTGCCTCCCAGCAATTTTTCTCTTTCCAACAAACAGCAAACAGTACAGAAGATATACGCTGTTTGTGGTGTTACATTTCAGACTATACTTGTACAGATGTTGTTAAAATTGATGTGGCTTTCTGGAAGTATACATTATTCTCTGCTATTTAAAAGAAGATACAATAGCACTGGGCCTCTTCAGATCAAGCATTTATTTTAAAAAGCTTCTTCATTTTGTTCAGATGTCTAGAACAATAATAAAGCAATCTTTAAAGAATAAGTCTCATAATTTGAACATTCTATAGGCATTTTTAGTTATTGACTTACCTCCTTGCAGCAAACAGCAAACAGCCAGATTAGCACAAGAAAAAAAAAAATCTGCCTCTGCCTCCCAGCGATTTACCTCCATGCAGCAAACAGCAAGTTTCACTTTCAATTTCGCACCGGCCTCCCGATCATCAGCTGTTTCAGGCTGCAGGGATTGCCATAGCCTATTAGATAGATAGATAGATAGATTGTTTATTTATATGCCGCCCTTTTCCCTGGGGGGACTCAGGGCGGCTCACAATCAAAAGGGAAGGGGGGACAGACTTTTACATAGAAGACAGTACATGATTAAAAACGCAACATTCATACCATTCGGGCGGGTAACAATCTTTAGCCCCAGGCCTGACGGGATAGCCTCCGCAAGCCCCATTTTCTCCGTTTGCTGCAAAGAGGTAAATTGCTGGGAGGCAGAGACCAATGGGTGGGGGCCGGTGGGTGGGCGGGGCTACATTCAATGTATAAGACACACCTAAATTTTCGCCTTCTTTTGCGGGGGGAAAGGTACGTGTTATACTCCGAAATATACGGTATATATGCATGTGTGTATAAATGAATGAAAAATCAATCAATATCACAGTTAAGATTTAGCAGATTAAAGGAACTCAAGCCACACTTTCATTCCCAGGTGTACATTTCAATTTAGGAGCAAAACAAGCACAAAATATCATTTTGCATGTTGACGCACCACAAAATCATAACAACGATAACAAACCGTAAACATCTGGCTGGCTGCACAAGCAACCATTGTAAGAGTAACAGAAAAGGCTTCTCCCCATAGGCACCCCAGAAGTGCCCCCCCCACACACACACACAACCCAGCCTCACTTCTGCTGGATTAATATCCCTCCATGGGCTTTATTAGCAAAGAAACTGGGATGTATTTTTTTTGCACGCTGCATTTTTATGAAGGAAGGGAACAACTTGTGCAAGAAATTATGTGTCAGGTTGGAGATGGGGGAGAGGGAACGGCTGGGAGAATGTTAAGGAGGCAACTGCGTGGGAGAAAAAAGGGGGGGAAAACACCCCCCCCCGAGAACGGGGGGGAAGCTAAAGCGAGAGTTTTTGAAACGATGCAAACCGATTTTATGGCAGATCAAAAGAGGAGGGGGGAACTGACCTCTCCGAGCTCCAACAGATTGCTTCCTTTCATCAGTCTATTAAATCAAATTGCTCGGTGTGGATACAAAACTGTTTTTTTTTTTTAAGTGAACAGGGAAGAAGAAAGAAAAAAGAACCGACAATGTGCTGAAATTAAACCACGGGGCCAAAATACAGCCCAATGCCAAGCCAGCCATCTGAGACTTGTTCCACAAACATGGCTGAGCAAACTGCAGCAGTTGTGCGGGCTGGGCCTCTGCCAAGGGTGTGTGTGTGTGTGTGTGTGTGTGTGTGTGTGTGTGTGTGTAGGTGGCGGCAGGCCTTGGAGAAATAAGGCGATTGTCTATTGTAATCTTGTAAGGAATGAAGATGCTGTGCAAATTTTAAAAGGAGGGAAGGAATCAAGATCACCTTCCCCTTAAGAGAAAAGGTTACTCTGTTCTCAATCGCTTCGAAGAAGGGACTGGGGGTGGGGGTGGAATTGGCAACTTTCTTCCCAGAAGGTGTAAAGCAAAAATAAATACACGCTTTCCGAGAGTTGCGGGTCTTGCTGGGAAATACACAAACACACACACACACACACACACACACACACACCGTTATCACTCTAGATGTCGCCGTCTTTCTCAAGTTTTCCCTTTTGAAGCCCCTGATACTGGAAGGACCGGCAAAGTTGACGGAGTTGCTTTGAAGATGAAATCCTGGCCGACGGCTGAAATCTCTCAGCCATCTTTGGGAAGCTTCTCACAAGGTAGCAGAGCTGGTCTCGAACCCAGAGTCCTCAGCTGGTAACAGGGGGGAAATAACGCATATGTTCTCCGCACACATGGTTGATCCAACAAGGTGTGCTGTCCTGCTCACACAACCACATGCCCACGTATCTGTGGTCTAGTGCAGGGGTGGGATTCAGCCGGTTCGGCCCGGTTCGGGCGAACCGGTAGCTCCGACAATCAGCTGACAATCACCTGCCCACCCCTGCGCTATACTGACCTATATCATCTCAGCTGAGTCACATAGTGGGGTGGATTGCTGCGCCTCAGTGTTGTTACTCCCCAGTAGTAACACAGAAGGTAAGTATTCTTAAAACTGTGCCCAAACCGGTTGTTAAACCGGCAGGATCCGGTTTAGTGGGTTTATTAATATTCCCCCGCAACCAGAGGTGGGTTTCTACCGGTTCGCACGGGTTTGGCTGAGTAGGTAGTACCTTGGCCGACCACACCCCCAAATCGGTTCTATTGGCGGTGCCAAAGGAGCCGCCATCTTGTTTTTTGCTTCTGCGCAGCAGCATTTTTTATAGTACTGTGCAGGTGCGCAAAGCGCATCCCCAAGCAAACCAGCAGTAGAAGAAGCTGGAACCCACCTCTGCCCGCAACTCCCTTCACCCCAAATCCAAAACTGTCCCAATTGAGTCCAGCTAACAGCAGACCAAGGTGACTCCCCAGAGCAATGGCCAATGAGCCCACAAGGCACTTAAAAGATTCCCAACCAAAATAAACCTACCAGGCAAAATTAAACTCACAATACAAGGGGCTTCACAAGGCAAGAAAAACACAGAGTTCACAAGGCACAATCTAAGTCGAGGTACGGGGGTGAATCCAAAGCGAGGCAAGAATCACGACGACAAGAAATCACACAGCTAAGAAAAGAACACGTTGTTCCCAGCATGGCCTCCATGTGTCTGCTGTGCTAAATAGCCAACTTCTAGGGCAGCCCATCAAGGCTGCCTCCTCGCGAGCAATCTGGCCGACCTTCTCTGCTCCTGCCTTAAACCTTATACCTGCCTAATAAGGGTATGGAAACCATACAACATTTCAGACAAATGGTTTTCCACCCTCTTCTTAAAATCTTCCAGTGTTGGAGCATCCACAACTCTGAAGGTATGTAAGTCATTTCCCTGGTTGATTGTTCTCACTGTCAGGAAGTTTCTCCTTCATTCTAGGTTGCTTCGCTCCTTGGTTAGTTTCCATCCATTGCTTCTTGTCCTGCGCTCAGGTGCTTTGGAGAACAGGTTGACCCCTTCTTCTTTGGGGCTTCTTTGTGACTCCATTATGTCCTCATCTAAAGTTAGGGAGGGGTGGTAAACTAGAATTATTTTGACATACAAAAAATTGTACTTCGATGTCTTATTGATTGAGGAATGATGAAATGTTTGTTTTAAAAGAAATAAAACTTTTGAACCCCCCCAAAAATAAAGTTAGGGAGGGAGATGGATGGATGGATGGATGGATGAATGGATGGATGGATGGACGGAGGATGAAGGCCAAGCCACTCGTTGGCTGCTGGAATTATACACGGTTCTTCCTTTATCAGGGTTTCTTCTTCTTCCTGTCTTCCAAGCTACCTAATGGGAATGCAGAGCCTACGGAATGAGACCAAACTATCCAGCTGCAGCAGAGGTGATATTCAGCTAGTAGCAGAAATTTTGAGATGTTTGGACAACCAGCAAATAGGTTGGCCACGCCCCTGCTGCCTCTTAGCCTCCCAGCTGATGTTCTTTTGTTACCCTGAACAGGAGAACGGAGCTGGAAAGCATGTTAGTGGGGTGAGGAGGGAATGGGGATTTTGCAGAATCCATCCCCTGCCACGCCCCACAAAGCCACACCACGCCCACAAAGCCATGCCCACAGAACCGGTAGTAAAAAAAAAATGTGAATCCCACCACTGAGCTGCAGATACCGGAAGACCCCCTTGGTTAAATCCCCAACACGGTGCCCATCTCTTTTGTCCTGCTGGCAGATCATATCCTCTCTTTCTAAACCTTTCTAAAGTGAGGCTTCTTAACCTTTCTCCCTCAATTATCCCCGTGCTATTTTTTTTTTCAGAACTGCAAATCGGGGGGGGGGGGGCAAGGGGGGTCAATTCGTCTCCCAGGTTACCTTTGCAAAGGTTAAAAGTGAGAGCCCGGGGAGGGAGGCGTGAGACATGAAAACGATCCGAGTTCAACATTTGCCATTCTGGGCCACCCTTGGAGAGTTCTGCAAACACAAGAGATGATATTTCCAGAAAATCGACATTTCCTTCACGCTGCCATTTACATACCTGGCAGGGAACGGAGGAGGCAGACACCCGTAAAAAAAATGGCTTCATGGCCTCTCCTTCCTGAAGGGGCTCCACGTGAATCTCCTCACAGGATACAGCTCTCCCGGACTTGAACCCTTAGCTTCTCCCCCAGGGCCATGTTCACTGGGAAATTATTCTAGAACGTTCTGCCTCATGAACAGAGGTGGGTTCCTACCAGTTCAGTCCGGTTCCACCGAGTAAGTAGTAACTCAGACGGCCATGCCCCCGAACCAGTTCTATCCCTGGCACCGGCACTTTGATTTTAGATTCTGCGCATGAGCAGAAAAATCTTCATACCTGGAATTTTATTTTATTTTCCTTTTCTAACGTTGTGGGCATGCAGAGACCTTTTTAGGTGCAAATGTGCATGCACACGTTTGGCTGCATGTGAGCGATGCCAGCGCGCGCAAAAAATTTAGCGCACCGAACCGGCAGCAACCCACTCCTGCTCTCAATCCTGAAGGGGTTCCCCATGAATCTCCTCACCAGATATACAGCTTTTCTGGACTTCAACCCTTAGCTTCTTCCCTAGGGCCATGTCCACTGGGAAATGATTCTAGAACCTTCTGCCTCATGGACCTCGTGGCTGTCTTGTCCTGAGACAAATCACAGAGAAGATTTCAGTCGCAGTCCGTTTGAGAAAAGAGGGGCGGGGGGCACAGAGCTACCACGGAGCTGAGGGAGACACATTTGGGGAGCCACACCAAAGGACTGAGAAAGAAAATCAAATTGTTAATTAAATCTTAATATTATTCCATTTCATTAATCTAGCTTAATGGCTAAATATACAGGCTTATAATGATCTCCCTCTACATGGGAATTAATTCCCAGCTTTAAAGTAAATTGCAAAGTTCTGTGAGGAAGTGGTGATGGCTGGGTTGTTTTTTTTTAATTAATTAACCTATCCAGAATAAGGTTTGCATAGTTCTCACCTACACCCATTTTCTGGGCCTGCCCCGATATTCAGAATTTTAAATTAATCAAACGAGCTGGGTTAATCCGTCAGGCTGGGCCACAAATAAAAGTAAAAAAATTGATCATCCTTAGCCTAGTCCAGTGATGGCAAACCTTTTTCTCCTAGTGTGCCAAAATCATGTGCGATAGTGCCCACGTGTCCACACCCATAATGCAATCTGCCCCGCACCTACACATGCATGCACAACCCCACTGTGTTCCCACGCACGCCTCATTTTGGGCCTAAAATGGGGGGGCGGAGGGCACGCTCCCCCCATCCCCGCACATGCACACACGCCCCTCCCACCCCCAGATTTGGGTTGATGCTGGTTCGCACTGGTTCAGGCAAACCAGTAGTGGAAATTGTGACTGAATCACCAAACCGGTAGTTACGGCAGGCTGCCCATGCCCCCGAACCGGTTCCCCGGTCGCCACAGTATGTTTTTTGGACATTTTTAACGTTCTGCGCATGCGCAGACCTATTTACAGGCAACTGAGATTGCACGCACAAACCAAGCCAGCAGTAATGCCAGCAGAAACCCACTCCACTCCCATCCCTCACACATGTGCATGTGTCTCCCACATGCATGACAGAGACCCGAAAATCAGCTGGCCGGTGGGAGGTGCGCATGTATGTGCAGTGTAGCTCAGCTGGGCGATGACACACAGGCCAGAAGAGAGGGCTCCATATGCCACCTGCCATAGGTTCGCCATCACGGGCCTAGTCTGTGCATCCGTTAGGTCTGCAGCGAGGTCCATGTGGCGATAGGATTGGTGAGAAGATAATTGGTGTTTGAGAGAAAACTGTTCCCTTCCTTTTCTGAGACACTGAATGCTAGAATTTCTGATGTTTCAGTTTTGGCCAGTCCATGCTTTGCCCGCCAAAGGTCTCACAGCTGACCCATCCCCGGGCTGCCTCTCTTTTCGAGGTTGCGCATGGGACTTGCAATTTCTTGGCCCTGAAACCAAAACACAATGGGTGACAAATACTTGGAGAGAGGGACAGGAAGCCAAAGTCAGCAGAACATGACCCGTTGCCATGGAGACCCAAGCTCCCTTTCTCTAGCATCTTGGAGGGCTCGGCGGGAAGAAAATCAGCTCCCACCGTGAGGAGAGGCAAAACAAATCCAGGACTTGCTGTGGTGATTGCTGAAAGCATCCAGGCATCATGGTCCAACCAGGTGAGGGGCTGAGTAGAAAATGGCACTTCAGCTCTGCTATATCTCCTTATATCTATCTTTCCTTTCTCTTTCATAGGATCACCGTCATATTGATTCCTTAGTATTCCAGATGAAGGAGAGGTCCAAGCTGGTTTGACTCTGGTTCAAAGCAGTGGACAACTCCAAATTCAAGAGAAGAAAGAAACCCCAAGCTTTTTGGTTTTGTAAATTATGTAAACATAATTTACAAAGGCATGAAAAACCAGAAGAATTGGGAGAAGTTTATATGCCTACAAACCCGCAGATTTATTTGTTTATTTGTAGGCATTATCTTCCAACCTTTGTTACTACGAAGAATGGCTTCCATAGAAATGTTGGTTTCCAACAAGCGCCTTGGCACCCACAGCTAAATTCTGCAGCTCATCCATATCCTATTCTATTCTGCATCCTACCCCATCCCGTCCTATATATTCTATTCTGCATTCTATTCTGTCCTGTCCTACGCTATCCTATTATGCCAATAACTTGTATTTAAGCACACAGGGACCTTATTTATTTATTTAGCATGTGGCATATCATACGTGGACTAGCAAAACATATTAATATTTCAGTTAGGTTACTAGAAGTCACAATGTGATCTACAGTTTGACGTGGGACCCCCGCAGCCACTCTGAGGGGAGGATACCAGGCCCCATTTCTACCCGGCAGATACAGGGATTTAACGTGCTGTTATATACTCCTCTGTGGCTAAAAGAAGGCCGAGAGAACTACACCTGAGGAGCTGCCCTTATTTCTGAATCTGGGTGATCGCTTTGCCTTTGCGTTCACAGCTGGCTGCGCTTGTTCAGCAAGGAGAGGAATGAAAGGGAAGGATTACGGTGCTTTAAAAAAAACCCACCATGATATAACGCTCCCTTCCCTGGGTTCAGATATCCCCAGAAGCAGCCAAGAGAATGGAGACCAGTTTGCAAAGAGCTTGCCAGCAGGTTCTGCATCCCAATTCCCAAAGCGTCGTCAATGTAAAAAAGTAGCATTTTAATGGCAGAAGAGTTGCCGTCTTATTTTCCCGGATGGGTTTTAAAAATGGGCTTCTGTGATAGGCTGTTATTACAAGAAGAAGAAGGAGAAGGAGAAGGGGGAGGAGGAGGAGGAGGGGGAGGAAGAGGAGGGGGAGGAGGAGGAGAGTAGGAGGAGGGAGGAGGAAGAGGGGGAGGAGGAGGAAGGATGATTAGGGGACCGGAGGCTAAAACATATGAAGAATGGTTGCAGGAAGAAGGACTAGGGGAGACATGATAACTGTCTTCCAATATCTCAGGGGCTGCCCCAAAAAAGAGGGAGTCAAAGTATTCTCCGAAGTACCTGAGGGCAGAGGACAAAAAGCAATGGGTGAAAACTAATCAAGGAAAGGAAGCAACTTAGAACTGAGGAGAAATTTCCTGACAGTTAGAACAATTAATCAGTGGAACAACTTGTCTCCAGAAGTTGTGAATGCTCCAACACTGGAAGTCTTTAAGAAGATGCTGGATAACCATTTGTCTGAAGTGGTCTGAGGTTTCCTGCCTAGGCAGGGGGTTGGACTAGAAGACCTCCAAGGTCCCTTCCAACTCTGTTATTCTATTCTATTCTATTTGGAGGAGGGGGGAAACAAATAAACCTGAATTCTTTTCATTCTTTTTTATATTTGAATGTTTTCCAAAGAGAAGCAGAGGTTTTTCATTCACCTTTCTCCCTCATTAATAAAATAAGATCTCTGAGTGTCTTTGGATGCATGCAAATGTTGACAGCTGGGGCGGGGGGGAAACAACCCTGCCAACATCATAAACCCCCCCCTTTTGGGTGGTTACTGGCCCCAGACCTACAAAAATTAAGGTTAGCCCCTTTTGCCACAAGGTAAGGCTCTGTTAGCCAGCCTAACCATGCTTGCCTTTATCCCACCCACCCCTCATTTTACAAGGCTGTGACAGACTATCTCTTTTGCAGACCTCAGATCAACGCATCTCCCTGAGAAAGGGGAGCATAAAAACCGCCTCCGCTGTGATCACTCCTGCTCTATTATTTATGACACTTAGTTTCTTCCGTATATAAATAATCCATGACTGCAAAGTGGGGTTTGTGCATTGAATATTCATGGACGTTCTTTTGCATATATAGCTCATTCCTGGGAACCTAGAAAATTCCAGACAGAAAAATAACACCAATTGCCAAGAAAGAAAGGAGCCCGGAGGCCACCCTCGGATGGGACTCTGCCATGCCAACCCAAAGGGGCAGGAAGGAGTTGAGTTAGTTGGTACGTTGGCAGTCGTCCTCCACGGGAAAGGGGCAAAAGCCCCTTTCATGCAATATTCATTGTTTTGCCTCCCTAGAACGACTGGATGAAAATCTATTGGGCTTCCTAAGATGCTAGGGTTCGAATCCCGAGCGTCACATAACGAAGTGAGCTCCCGTTACTTGTCCCAGCTTCTGCCAACCTAGCAGTTTGAAAGAATGTAAAAATGCAAGTAGAAAAATAGGAACCACCTATTTTGGGAAGGCAACCTGTTGTGGCTCGGCTGGAGCCTTTGGAGCTGCGATCAGACTCCGACAGCGAGGGGCCCTATGAGTCAGGCTTGGAAGAGGCAGAGGGCCCTGGACTCCGAGCAGGGCTCAGAGAGACTAGTCCCCCGGTAATGACTGAGCCTTGGATCAGTGGGGAGGAGACAAGAGAGGCTGACACAGAAACCTCCTGTGAGTTGTTTCGGGATGCACGCAGGAGAAGGGCTCACTTGAGGACTCACAGGAGATGATAATGAGCAGCTGTTGCTCATTAGGGTCTCCTCCTGTGGATAAAAATGACTGATGGTGCCACACCCTGGTTGCAGAAGTCAACGTTCCGTTCCGTTTCTGTTCTAGTCAAGTTCTCCGTTTGTGTGTAACCATCGAGAAAAAGCACTTGGATAAGTGATTTGATTTATATAATCCTGTTTTGTAGTAGTTTATGAATGAGGACTTTTGCCAGAGCATTTATCTGTGTTTATTTTGGGCTCGCAGCCAGCAAGAGCCAAGACTGATAAAAAACATTCCTTTGAACGTTCTGTTTGGCTTTAATTTCTGAACGGGCAAGGTGGGGGTCAGAACAGTAATCTATGGTGGGAAGGTAACAGGGTTCTGTGCGCCTTCAGCGTTGAGTCATGCCAGCCACATGACCATGGAGACAGCGCTGGCTCTTCGGCTTTGAAACGGAGATGAGCACTGCCCCCTAGAGTTGGGAATCACTAGCACATATGTGTGAGGGGAACCTTCACCTTTACCTAGGATGCTGCTCCCTGGGATAAAACCGGGAGCCCGGATTAGTCTGGAATCACAGCTTCCCGCCTTTTCTGCTTGGTGCCACTTTTTCTCTCTTTCCGATCCCAAAATTACAGAGAAGAGGAAATTGGCTCCCTGGGCTCTCTACATTTCAGACCTCCTTATTCAGGAAAGAGAACTGGGAGAGGGGGAGAGAGACTTTTCTGAATGACAGCATGGCTAAACCATTGGGAATTTAAAGCCTAGGATAATCCAAAGAAAGGATTATGGACCAGAGGGCCCTTCCACTCCTCCAGATGGCCAGTTTCAAATGCAGCCGGTGATGGGATTCAGCCACCTATTCGGGAGAACCTGTTGTTAACTTTCTAAGCAGTTGGGAGAACCGGTTGTTGGAAGAATTCTCATTCTGCTACCTCGCTATTTGGAAATTTTAAATTTATCAGACTTGAACATTCTGATTCTACAAAAAAACCACCCTACTTGGAACAGCTTATATCCTCCGACATTACCTTAACAGTTCCTAGGTCCTTGGTTAGAACTCGAGCTGTTGAGCTACCAACCAGTCCCAAGGGCTGTGAATCTCACCAAAGATTAACCACACAATAACAACAACAACAACAACAATAATAGCATCCAGCTCAGCTTGCGCAACTATTGCTCGGGTCCGATTGCGAAGCTCGCTGCTTGCAAAGGCATCGCTTTTTCCACATCAGGATTTGCAACCACCATTATGGTTAGTTATGTTCCCTTTTTTATTACACCGTTCAGATGTTCTTCCCCAGCTCCCAGCTTTTACGAGTTCCCAAAACTTGTCAAGCTGCCCTATGGGTGGCAAGCAGCCATGCCACTCCTCCTCACCAGGCCCTGCCGTCTGCAATGTAAAATATCGGGATTCTTATAGCCCGCAGATGCTACCCCACCGTATTTCTCCCCTATGGCCCTTTGAGGCTTGCATGTTGTTCTCCCGTCCCTGGCAGATCGCTTGCCAGTGGTGCCCAGAACAGCCAGCCCAACAGCTGGGCCCACCTTCCCCCACTGCTATTCATCTTGGCAGAAGCAAGTTCGATTGGAGAACAATCGGCAGCCTCTTGCAACCCTCGCTCGCTGGAATCGTAAAATCTGGAAGATGGAAAGGGTGTGTTAGGAGCAGCGTAGAAGGGGGAAAAGGAAAAACCCCAAAGTGACCAATTTGCTTTCATGATACACAAAAAGAACAACTTTTTCCAGCACTTATTGGAAAGGATGATGATGATAGTGAAGGAGGGGAGGGAGGGAGGAGGAGGAAGAGAGGGAGAGGGAGAAGGAGAAGAGGAGGACAAGGAGGAGGAGAGGGAGGAGAAGGGGAAGAGGGGGAGGGGGAGAAGAAGAAGAAGGAGAGGAGGAGGAGGAGAAGGAGGAAGAATTTCATCTTCCACAGGTCACTCAGCAGTTACACCACTGGAGTAACTATATCTGAAATTAGCTTTTGGATCTGGGAATCCCTTTTGTTATTAAACCAAAAGGCTGAATTTTAGAGTTTCAATTATGAAAAAGGAGGGCAGAGTGATGCAGTGGCCTAGTGGTAGAGCACTTGCCTCACAATCAGGAGGCTATGAGTTCGATCCTAGGTAGACACAGATATTTCTCTCTCTGGGCACACTGAGAATATATCTGATGAACAAAACTCAGCACTGGCAACAAGAAGGGCATCCGGCCATTAAACGCTCTGCTAGCTCTATTCAGTTGCCCAAATTCCATCCCACGAGGGATTATGGCAGAGGTGATATGCAGCTGGTTCTCTCCAGTTCGGGCAAACCGGTATCGGTGGTGCGGGAGGCTCTGCCCACCCACCCCCGACGTAATGCGCGACCTCCTGCGTTCCTTTTGCGAACCGGTAGGGAAGATAAGTGAATTCCACCACTGGATTATGGGGTCGTTAAATGATGATGATGATGAATTATGAAAAAGGAGAAACAAACACCTGCTGAAAATTTTTAACCATTTCAAGTCCGGTGTCCCCTGAGGGCATAAAACCAATCTGTTCTTCTTCTCCCTGAATTTCCCTACCCATGTTACACAACCCAATTTGGCCTCCTGCCTTTCCTAATCGGCCTCGAGTCTCTCCCCACTGGGATTATCCATGACTCTCTGGGGTTGTCTTCAGGGGTGGGTTCTTCGGGAGAACCTCTAGCTAAGATTCTGGGCAGTTCAGAGAACCTCCAAATCCCACTCCTGGCTGGCCATGCCCATCCCACCCCTCCCAGGAGTCCCCACGCAGCCCATTTTGGATGCAGGTAAGTGCAGGGCACACGGGGAGGCTCAGAGCGGGTGAAAAACGAGCCTACCCGGAAGTTTGGGAAGGCCAGAAACGGGCCTGTTTCCAACCTCCAGAGGCCTCCACAGCCTGGGCAGTCCATTTTTGCCCTCCCGGAGGCTGGAGTAAAGCCTCTGGAGCCCGGGGAGGGCAACAACGCCCCTCCCGCCGTGGTGCAGGAGGCTGACTAGGCCACGCCCACCATGGCCACGCCCACCCCGCAACCGGGCAGAGAACCCCTTGCTAAAAATTTTGAAGCCCACCCGTGGATGTCTTAGACCCACTGGGGAAGGTACTAAAACCCAAATGCCCACTGCTTTATGTTACTTATTTTGTCCAGCTTTTAATTGCATCGCTTTTTCTAAACTACGGAAAAGATGGTCCCGTTTTGGCCCTCCAGTCTCATTTCTCTGGAGCAGGCCTGAAGCCGGCAATCACTAATGCTGCCCGCCCGACTGCGCTCAAAAAGGCACTTTGGGAGTTTCCCACTGTGATTTACCATACCATGACAAGCTTTAATGTCCGCTGGTATTATAATCGACTTTATCTTAATACAATCTTTCCCCGCTGAACACTCTCGAGACTTAAAAACCATTTTTCCAAAGGGGAACATTTTCAATGATAATTCTGATGAGGCTGTGATTATTCTTAGAGCCCGACTCTCAAGGGGGGGAGAGGGGAGGGGGGAAATTAATAAGAGGCAGCTTAATATTATCTCTTTGTTTATCTTTTGTGGCTCTTCTTGTTATTAAGCATCTGAGGACCACACAGAATGCCAAGCGGCTACTCTGAAAGCCACCCATGCAACGGGCAGCCGTGGTCACCTCAGGGATGTGAATTCAAGGGAACAACCAAGTATTGTGGCCCGCCATCAGACAGCAGAGCTGGCAGCAGATTCGGACAGTGAGGAGGTTGGGGAGGAACACGGGCCAGTCCTGGAGTCTGGGGAAGGCTCTGAGGAGGGCTCTGTGTCGGAGGCAGAGAGGGGGCCAGGGCCGTTTGGCAGTTCTCAGCTGCCTTCAGAGTCGGATGCCAGTGAAGCAGACAAACAGCTGGAGCCTTTTCCCAGTGTGTGCATGCACAGAAACCAGGCTTAATAGCAGTGACTGTGAGAGGGAACGTAGAGTCTTAGTGGAGAACCAGCTAAACATGAACCAGCAGTATATAGCAGCAGCCAAAAAAGCCAATGCAATCCTAAATTGCATTAACAGACGGATACAATCAAGATCAAATGAGGTACTAATGCCACTCTATAAAGCCCTAGTAAGACCATGCCTAGAGTACTGCATCCACTTTTGGTCACCATACTATAAAAGAAGCTAAAACATAGGAAGAACGGTTGCAGAAACTAGGCATGGCTAGTCTAGTGAAGAGAAGGACCAGGAGAGACATGAGAGCAGTGTTCCAATATTTGAGGGACTGCCACAGAGAGGAGGGGGTCAAGCTATTTTCCAAGACATCTGAAGGCCAGACAAGGAATAATAATGGATGGAAACTGAACCAGGAGAGATTCAACCTGGAAATAAGGAGGAACTTTCTGACAGTGAGAACAATCAACCCATGGAACAGAAGTTGCCTTCAGAAGTTGTGGGAGCTTCATCCCTGGAAGCTTTCAAGAAGAGATTGGACTGCCATCTGACAGAAATGGTGTAGGGTCTCCTGCTTGGGCGGGGGGTGGGATTAGATGACCTACAAGGTCCCTTCCAACTCTGTCATTCTGAAGTCTTTGCAGGCTTTGAAAACTAGTACCAACATTTTCAACTGCATGAGGGTCTAGACCTGGAGTCACACTTAAGAGGACATCCTCATCCATTACAAAAATCTCAGCTGCCTTCAAGCCCAACCACCAATTCCTCTTCCACCGATGCCACATTCTTGCTGCTAATAATTCAGAGCTAGATGACCCTGCAGAACCGGCTTATGGGTTCCCTTCTCTGCTTGCTTACCCATCATTGGAGGGTTCAGAGGTTCTTCCGTCCTGCAAGCCAATTTATTATCTCCAAGCCTGCAGAGGCAAGTCGGAGATAAGCCAAGGGCCTGATTCTCTATGCTAAGTGATGGTTTGCTTAACCAGAGACAATGGAAAAAGCACATAAGGGTTGGAGCAAATGAGGGATAAATACGGGGTAAGGCCAAGGGTGAAATTCAGCAGGTTCTGAGAGGTTCTGGAGAACTGGTAGCGGGAATTTTGAGTAGTTCGGAGAACTGACAGATACCTCCTCTGGTTAGCCCCAGAGTGGGGAGGGAATGGAGATTTTGCAGTATCCTTTCCCTGCCACACCCACAGAACTGGTAGTAAAAAAAAATTGAATTTCACCACTGGGTAAGACCCAACTGATGTAAGCTATGATCTCCATTTGTTGACCTTAAGGCGGGTGTCGGCAACGTGTGGCTCCCAACCCGCATGCAGCTCTTCCATTCCCCTGTTGTCGCTCCCTGTCAGCTGGCTGGCCCCGCCCCTCGCCCTCCCCTCCCCATCATGAAGGGTGACGGTGGGGATGGAGTCTCGCGGGAGGGAAGTGCCCCTGTATTTGCTTCTCATCCCACTGGTGCTTCTTCCGGCGATTCTTGGTGCTTCGCGCACCTCAGTCGCTTGGGGGAGATGCGCGACTTGATCTCCGCTCCAAGACACTGGCCCAGCCCGGCCCAGCTACAGCTGATGCGCCACATAATAATGGGCTCCATAAGGAGAAGGGGACGCCATTTCCCCCATTGTGAAGCGCGCTAAATTTAAGTGTGCTGCACAAGGCGCTGGGAGAGCACCTTCCTCGTGTCTGGTGGTCTTTATTGGCTTTGGCACCAGGCTAGGACCCGTTCTGGGAACAACAACAACACCTTTAGTAAGGGCCAGAATGTGTCCCATTGTGCAAAGGAGATATTATGACTAGCCGTTCAAGAAAACCCGCGTAAGAGAGGCCAGCGGGATTTCCCTCCGGAGACAGGAGTGGGTCTGATCCCGCTAATGGGTTGCCGAGAAAGAAAGCCATCTTCAGCTAATGCTCAGGAAATCAAAACCTCTGGGTGACAGATTTCCTTTGGCCCTAACACAACCCTTTTGATGGGTTTCTCGGCCCCGATCCTTGCCGCGCTCCTGTTCCCAAGTAAATTAAACTCATTTGTCATCATAATCGGTAATGCACTGGGTCGCCAAAGCGGGAGAACAGCCAATTGGAAAAAACGCAAGGACAGCTGCGCGGCTGCGAGGCCTCCAATGCTACCAGCGACAGGACAACTGGATTCCTTGTCAGGAAGCCATCAAGGCAAGGAATGGACTCCTTCAGCTAGCCAGACCAAGCCAGGAGCCTTTCCCCCACGGAGCAAAAGTCCAGGGAGGCACAGAAAAACAAGATTTACTGCCCCAAAGGTGCCTTTTTTTCCAGAGGCCACTGGATTTTCTTGTTGAAGACGTTTCGCTTCTCATCCAAGAAGCTTCTTCAGCTCTGATTGGATGGTGGGGATTAGAAGGATTTATACTCCTTGCAGACAGCTGGTCATTTGCATATTTTTAAAGAGTCGTTGTGGCCACTTGGAGGTTTATCTTTGTCTTCAGGGGTGCGAATGGGTGCAGAGCCTTCTTGGAGTTGCTGAAAGGACTGGAGATAGAGGATGTCGTATCCTTCCCCCTCTGTTGATAGAGGGCTGTTCAGTTTTGACCAGTGGTGGGTTTCTAATTTTTTTCCTACCGCTTTGCTCGTGTGTGCGTGTGGTGCTTCTGTACATTGTCAGAAGCTGCTGGGTGGATGGGTAGAGCCTCCCATTGCCACTACTACCAGTTCACCCGATCTGGGCTGAACCGGCAGCAACTCACCTCTGGTTTTGACCTAGATGGCCTCTTGACCCCTCTTTCAAACCAGCCATCCTCTCTGTCCAAAACTCCTTCTTTTCCTCATCAGGACCTCCTCCTCCTCCTCCTTCTCATCATCATCAGGACCTGGTATCACTCCTAAAACTAGCTCACGGAATTTCCTAGTTCAGAGGTTGGATTCACACAGCACACAAAACCCCAACTGGCGTTTTTTTTTTTTTAAAAGCGACTGCTGCTCTCGCATAACCTGAACTATGGCTTCCTAGGGCGAAATGGAAGAGTTGAGTTCACACAGAAGGCCAAGAAAGAGGCCAGGATTCCCACCACACACTGGCAAGCTGCCAACCTCCCAACCCCACTGGATTGTAGGAACAAGCGGAGCCAGGAAGCCTTCAACTGCCCTCACCTGAGCTCCAACTGGCCTGATGGACAACTGCCTCCACGGGAGAAATCAATTCACTGAGAGGAAGACAAAGCATCCCACCCCACCCATTATCATTCTAGAAGGGGGTTATGTTAGACCATCTGCCAACCAGGAGCTGGCACTAATTGCGGTATTTACGGCCGTCTGTACAATAGTAGAGTTTCCCAAAAAAACCGAATGGTGCTCTTGCTTACCTTCTCCCTGGCTATCAAGGAAAGCCCACCTCCACCCCCAACCAGGGGTGAAATCCAGCAGGTTCTGACAGGTTCTGGAGAGCGGAAATTTTGAGTAGTTCGGAGAAGCAGCAAAATGCCACCTCTGGCTGGCCTCAGAGTGGGGTGGGAATGGAGATTTTGCAGTATCCTTCCCCCAGGAATGAGGATGGAATGGAGATTTTGCAGTATCCTTCCCCCAGGAATGAGGATGGAATGGAGATTTTGCAGTATCCTTCCCCCAGGAATGTGGAGGGAATGGAGATTTTGCAGTATCCTTCCCCTGGAGTGGGGAGAGAATGGAGATTTTGCAATATCCTTCCCCTGGAGTGGGAAGGGAATGGAGATTTTACAGTACCCTTCCCCCTGGAGTGGAGAGGGAATGGACATTTTGCAGTATTATTTCCCTGGAGTGGGGAGGAATGGACATTTTGCAATATCCTTCTCCCAGGAGTGGGGAGAGAATGGAGATTTTACAGTATCCTTCCCCCTGGAGTGGAGAGGGAATGGACATTTTGCAGTATTATTTCCCTGGAGTGGGGAGGAATGGACATTTTGCAATATCCTTCTCCCAGGAGTGGGGAGAGAATGGAGATTTTACAGTATCCTTCCCCCTGGAGTGGAGAGGGAATGGACATTTTGCAGTATTATTTCCCTGGAGTGGGGAGGAATGGACATTTTGCAATATCCTTCTCCCAGGAGTGGGGAGAGAATGGAGATTTTACAGTATCCTTCCCCCTGGAGTGGAGAGGGAATGGACATTTTGCAGTATTCTTCCCCTGGAGTGGGAAGGGAATTGAGATTTTGCAATATCCTTCCTCCAGGAGTGGGGAGGGAATGGATATTTTGGAGTATCCTTCCCCCAGAAGTGGGGAGGGAATGGAGATTTTGCAGTTTCCTTCCCTGGGAGTGGGGTGGGAATGGAAATTTTGCAGTATCCTTCCCCTGCCCCACCCACCAAGCCAAACCATGCCCACCAAGCCACGCCCACAGAACCAGTAGTAAAAAAAAAATTGAATTTCACCACTGCCCCCAACCCTACCATAACATTTCTTTCATTTCCAATTGAACTCTAGTACCCGTTGCGTCTGGCTTTGGAGGAGAGCAGGGGGAGGAAACATCCTGCAGCCATCAAGAAAGGGGCATAATAAACCTCATTTAATAAGTTTCTGAAATAAAAATGGTTTTTTATTGGGTCGTTCCCAATTAATTAAAAAAATAAATAAATACTGAGGTGGTGGAAGAAGAAGTCGGGGAAGAGATAAAAAAACGCTTGGCAGATTTAGCCAGCCAGATCAAAGTGATCCCTCCCACAGATTTGGCAAAAGTTAGCAAGAAGGTTAAGACTTACTAAGCTGTGGGATTGCTCTGGAATGGGGCACAGCCTGTTTGCTCCTCCTTTGCTTCTCTCCAACACGGACTTTGGATCTGCAATGGAGAATTGAAGCTTTATGAAAGCATTGTTTTGTTTTTTTTAAATCTAGACTTTAAAAAAAGTTAGCCCGCACGAGGAGGAGGAGGAGGAGGAGGAGGAGGAGGAGGAGGAGGAGGAGGAGGAGGGGGAGGAGAGTTGGCCCCAGTCAAATACTCTTTAAGTGGGAACCTGTTCCACTGACTGGGCAAGGAAATAAATCTGCATGGGGTAGATATAATGGGATTTACCCACAATGTCAGGTTCAATTCACTGAACAAGGTAAGCTAGATTTGGCTGGCTGGCTCTGGAACCCAGACAGAGCTGCCAAACAATTCTAAGCATGATGGATTATGTAGTCCCGATTTGTGGTGGCCCTCAAGTCCATCTCTTCCTGCACCAAGGCGGTGAGAGGCCGTTGGGTTTCAGAGGTCAGCTTTGCGCTGCATCTCTTCGGCCCAGGTCGCAAAACTGAGCAGCTCACCCAGTTGTTAGAAAGGC
Source organism: Thamnophis elegans (assembly GCF_009769535.1). NCBI lineage: Eukaryota > Metazoa > Chordata > Lepidosauria > Squamata > Natricidae > Thamnophis > Thamnophis elegans. Next base: position 7,333,010 of record NC_045555.1, on the reverse strand, counting down.
AGCAAAAACAATTACTAGAGGAACTCCGGTCTGCCCGACGATCCATCACTGCTGACTGTTGCGGTGACAGATGTAATAAATACCCGAGAAAAGATTGGGGGCAGGGGAGAATTGGCTATAAAGACAAGGCAGCGGGAGGGAGGGGGGGAGGAAGGAAGGAGGGAAGGAAGGAAGGAAGGAGGAGGGAGGGAGGGAGGAAGGAGAAGGAAAGGGAAGAAAGAGGAAGCAAGGAATGAGATGGGAATGGGGAGGGAAGGCAAGAGGGAGGGAGAAAGGAAGGGAGGGAGGGGAGAGAAGCAGGCAGGCAGGCAGGGAAGAAGGAAGGAAGGAAGGAAGGAAGAAGGAAAGAGAGGGGAAGGAAGAAGGAGGAAGGAGAAGGGAAGGAAGGAAGGAAGGAAGGAAGGAAGGAAGGAAGGAAGGAAGGAAGGAAGGAGAGATGGGAATGGGGAGAGAGGGAGGGAGAAAGGACGGGAGGGAGGGAAGGAAGGAAGGGAAGAGGAGGGAGGCAAGGAGGAAGGAAAAGGGAGGGGAGGGAAGGCAGGAGAGAGGGAGAAAGGAAGTGAGGGAAGGAAGAGGAGGGGAAGAAGGCAGGCAAGCAGGCAATAAGTTAGGAAAGGTCCGTATCCCCCTTCTGGCACATACATTGGAGAATTCCCTGGTTTCTTTGTCCAAAGAGCAGGAATTCCCAGAGCTTCTTCTTCCCAAGCAGGCCTTCCTAGCATCTGTTGCTTGACTCCTGGGGAACTCTGGGCTAAAGGCCACAGGAGAGGAGGGTAGGGGGTGGTGAAATGCCAGTTGCAAGGGAAGACCTGTGTGGCTAGACGGTGAATCTCAGTCTCGCTGGCTAATAAAGACACGGGCTCTCCTGGAGGCTAATAGAGAGGTCTCCCCAATCCCTTCCACCAAGATCTGGACTCTGCCAGCTCAGGAAAGCCAGGCACACGAGCCTTTTAGATTTTAATCCTTTGGATTCTTTAAGGGTCTTAAGAGCCACATCATTTCTCTCACTCTCAAAGTCTTATCACGCAGCCCTGAGTTCTCGGAGATAATCCTACAGAAAAGAAAAGCCAATCTCCCCCTTGACTAAGAAGAGAACAACATTCTACCAAGTCCTTGAAAGGGAAAAGTCGCCATTATTTCATTATTATTTTTTTTGAAGCAGGAATGATCGGATAAAGGGGCAAAGAAGTTCCTTTCGCTCTCAAGGGGGAAGAGTCGGAAAGTTGGCAATTTAAGCCGTGGCCAGAAGCCCCCAGTTGACAGTTCTTAATAATTACCTTGGAAGGTTCAGGATTTTCTGATTATTGGGCAGGAACAGAAAAGCTAATCCATGCTCTTAGTGGCTCAGGGTGACCGGAGCATCAGACAGAGAGATAACAAGCCCCCTAGTCCCTTGTCTTCGCCCCCAAACTTTGATTTTAAGCAATAAGGCGTGCCCCCCCCCCCCGTCAGTCAGTTAGTCCACCCAAGATCACAGGCACCTATTTCAAGTCTTAAATGCCTCGGGCTGCTTGCCGTGCAGGTGGGGAAAAAACCCTTTGGGACAAAAATTCTGTGTAGGAAATGGAGACCACGTTTACAGAATCACTGCTCCCCATTAATCCTAGGAGCCATGCGGCTGATATGTTGGTAAGCATGTAAGAGTAAGGTTCTATATTTAGGCAAGAAAAACAAAATGCACAGGTACAGTATAGGTGGTACCTGGCTCAATAGTAGTAACTGTGAGAGGGATCTTGGAGTCCTAGTGTGCAACCATTTAAATAGGAGCCAGCCGTGTGCAGCAGCTGCCAAAAAAGCCAACACAGTTCTGAGACACATAAACAGAGGGATACAATCAAGATCACGTGAAGTGTTGATACCACTCTATAAGGCCTTGGTAAGGCCACACTTGGAATACTGCATTCAGTTCTGGTTGCCACGATGTAGAAAAGATGTGGAGATTCTAGAAAGAGTGCAGAGAAGAGCAACAAAGATGATTAGGGGACGAGACTAAAACATATGAAGAACGGTTGCAGGATATGGGTTTGTCTAATGAAAAGGAGGACTAGGGGAGACATGATAGCAGTGCTCCAATATCTCAGGGGCTGCCCCAAAGAAGAGGGAGTCAAGCTATTCTCCAAAGCACCTGAGTGTAGAACAAGAAGCAATGGGTGGAAACTAATTAAAGAAAGAAGCAACTTAGAACTGAGGAGAAATTTCCTGACAGTTAGAACAATTAATCAGTGGAACAGCTTGCCTCCAGAAGTTGTGAATGCCACAACACTGGAAGTCTTTAAGAAGATGAAGAAGAAGAAATGGAAAAACAAATTAATTCCAAGCGAAAATGAAACAATAAGAAAAGTTATGGATTGTGCTGAAATGGACAAACTAACTAAAGAAATCCAGGGAAAAGAAGAATCAGAATTCTACCAGATATGGGATAAATGGTATAGGTGGATGGAGGAAAGAAACAAGAATCAATGAAGGAATATAACAAAACTCAAAAAATAATAGTTATGAGTAAAATAAGAGGGTTAAGACTGGTGAAGTCCAAATGAAATACAATAGAAGGGGAAATAAGATAAGGTGAGCGGTATCGATTGATAATTGCTATTAGAAACAACAGGAAGCTCCTGTTCGTATTGTATTGTGTAAATGTAGTGTATGTCTAAGTTTTGTGTGTGTGTATTTTACATGTTTGTTAATAATTTAAAAAAAAAAAAATAGAAAAAAAAGAATTCTATTCTATTCTCTATTCTATTCTATTCTACATTCCATTTCATTCTATTCTATTCTACATTCTATTTTTTACTCTTCCTACATTATACTCACAACACTCCTGTGAAGTAGGCCACCAAGACAAGCCACTAAGATCCTCTAGCAAATTTTGCGGCTGGGGAATGGCAGCCCTATTGATTTACTCGAACTACAAAGCCATCCATCCATCTGTTTTTATGAAATGATGCGGGAGGGAGGTCAGCTCTGTCTGCCAACCCCCAACCCCCTCTCCAGGCTAACTCCCCCTCCCCTTTTCACTTTTTTGCACCCTTCAAACTAAGTCAAGTATGCAACGGCGGCCCTGCGCCCGCACCTGGAAACAATTTTATCACCCTCGGAAAAAATATATATGTGCAAATACCATTAAGTGAGACAGATTTTCTCATTAATTTTCTCTCCCTCTGACAGGCTAGGAATTAACACCATTGATTTCTCAGCTCCTGCTCATTATCAATCATCCCGGGGCTTACTCACACATTGTCTGATTCCTCCTGATCCACTTTTGGGAGCCGGTGATGTGCATTAAAACAAGTCTGGGGCACTGGATTGGGCACAGCTTGGGATCTCTGGCCCCAGAGGAAGGCTCAAAGCTTCCGAAACAAAACCGTGGCACTCAGGGCAACATGGTAGCTAGGATGACAGTGGTCCATGGTGCTGGGCACATGTGCACTATGGTAAATGTCTATGGAGATTCTCAGTAATCCATGGTTGTCCCAAATATGCTTTTGTTTCAAGAGGCAACTGGACTTTTTTGCTTTTCTTTAAGACGTTTTGCTTCTCATCCAAAAAGCTTCTTCAGCTCTGACTGGATGGTGGGGAATAATAGAAGGTTTTATATTCCTTGCAGACAGCTGGTCGTTTGCATCCTTTTAGAGGGCCGTTGAGGCCCCTTGGAGGTTTGTCTGTGTCCTGAGAATCACCTGCGTGGTGCAAATGGTTCCTGTAGTCTGCAATTGTTTTCCCTCTGGAAATCCATTCCTACTCCCAGACCATTCCAAGGATCCTCATCCCAAATTGTGTAGCTCAAAGTCTCGAGAGATTCTCAGTCACCCAGTTCACGGTTGTCCCAAAAGTGCTTTTTTCAGGATGCAATTGGACTTTCGTGTTTTTCTTTGAAGACTTTCCGCTTCTCATCCAAGAAGCTTCTTCAGCTCTGACTGGATGGCGGGGAAGGGAAAGATTTATATTCCTTGCAGACAGCTGGTCATTTGCATCCTTTTAGAGGGTCGCTGATGCCACTTGGAGGTTTATCTGTGCCTGCAGAAGTGCAAATGGGTGTTGAGAACTTCTTGGAACCAAGGGATCGAAGAGGCCATCTATGTTAAAATTGAACAGCCCTCAACAGAGGGGGAGGGATACAACATTGTCTTTTCAACAGTTCCAAGAAGGCTCCACGCCCATTTGCACCACTTCCCTTCCTGCTCATCTGCATAGTTAAATAGGCCATGTGGCAACCGGCTCCATCCTCATTACACCAATTACAAAGTTGTTCCAAGCAGATGCCTGCTCCTTTTACTTAATAAGAAATGGCAGGACGATTTATTGCTCTTCCCTGCTTCCTGCCTCCAGCCAGATGTTGGAAATCGTGATTACCTTTCCAGGAATCAAAGCGACTGGGCAGCTTCAGAAGTCTGGAGGAAAAAAAAGGTGGATGAATGGCGGTTCCAGGATGCACCAGAAAACTTCACTGGTTCTGTCAACTTCCTTCCTTCCTTCCTTCCTTCCTTCCTTCCTTCCTTCCTTCCTTCCTTCCTTCCTTCCTTCCTTCTCATTTTCATCTCCTTCATACCACCCTTCTTCCTTCTCATTTCCATCTTCCTTCCTGCCTCCCTCCCTATTCCCATCTCTCCTTCCTTCCTTCCTTCATTCATTCATTCATTCTCCTTTCCATCTCCTTTCTGCCTGCCTCCCTATTCCCATCTTTCCTTCCTTTTTTTCTTACTATTTCCATCTCCGTCCTTCTTCTTACTTCCATCTCCTTCCTTCCTGCCTGCCTGCCTTGCTATTCCCATCTCTCCTTCTGTCCTCCTTTTCTTCCTTCCTTCTCATTTCCATCTCCTTCTTACCTTCCTTCTTCCTTCTCATTCCCATCTCTCCTTCCTTCCTTCCTTCCCTTCCCATTTCCATCTCCTACTTCCCTCCTTCCTTCATTCTCATTTCCAGCTTTCTTCCTTTCTGCCTGCCTCCCTATTCCTATCTCTCCTTCATTTCTTTCTTTCCTCGCTTCCTTCCCATTTCCAGCTCCTATCTTCCTTCTCACTTCCATCTCCTTCCTTCCTGCCTGCCTGCCCCCCTATTCCCATCTCTCCTTCCTTCCCATTTCCATCTCCTTCCTTCCTTCCTTCCTTCCTTCCTTCCTTCCTTCCTTCCTTCCTTCATTCATTCATTCATTCATTCATTCATTCATTCATTCTCATTTCTACCTCCTTCCTACCTTCCTTTTTCCTTCCTTCTTATTCTCTCCTTCCTTAATTCCTTCTCCCTCTCCAATGGGGAAAACTCTTGGATTTTCTGACAAGTGTGATCAGCCTAAAACAGTGGGTCCGAGACAGACAGACAGGCAGATTGACAGACAACCAGAGGGTAACCCTGGATGGAAAAAAATAAAAATCTGTAAAATGTTTTTGCTGTTTCCCCCCCTCCCTCTTTTCTCCTTTTGCTGGAGTTTCAGCTCATTTCTGGGCAAAAGTGCTAACTCCGTCCCCATTCCCCTAATCCTGCCATCTCTTTCAGGGCTGCACAATAGTGACAAAGCCAGCTGATTAACTGGGAGAAAATCACCTCCAGGCCAGCGTGGAAAGGTACGTAAACCTGTTTCTACCTGAAAAGGCCATCGTTTTTTGATGAATTGCCTGGCTTTTCATCAATGGATCGGGCCATTGATCAACCTACTTTATATATAAATATATAAAACTAACATTCCAGCAGACAGCTGGCCTTTTGTTCTGAAGCAGCTAAAGGCTCACCCCAGGCCTTGGGTCCATCGACAATGCTGGGATATTTTGTTCCCTGGGGGCTGGAGGAGGGGAAATGCAATTGCTTTGTTCCCTCTCTGTTTTGGGGGTTATTGCTTTTTTCGTTCTAATGGAATAAATCACAGTATTGATCAGGTTCCTACATTAGACCGAGCCTGATGGTAAAGGGTTTAACTTAAAAATTTTGTGAATTCTTCCCCATTTTTCTTTTAAAAGACAGACTGCCAAGAGATGCTCTAGGGGAACCTGCACAGAACAGGGGGTTGGACTAAATCAGTGGTTCTCAACCTGTGGGCCGGGACCCCTTTGGGGGGTCGAACAACCCTTTCACAGGAGTCGCCTAAGACCATTGGAAAACACATATTTTCGATGGTCTTAGGAACCGAGACACCAATTTTTATGGTTGGGGGTCACCACAACATGAGGAACTGTATTAAAGGGTCGTGGCATTGGGAAGGTTGTGAACCACTTGGACTAAATGAAGTGTTCATACCACTTTATAAGGCCTTGGTAAGGCCACACTTTGAATACAGCATCCAGTTTTGGTCACCACGTTGTAAAAAAGATGTGGAGAATCTAGAAAGAGTGCAGAGAAGAGCATCAAAGATGATTAGGGGACTGGAGGCTAAAACATATGAAGAACGGTTGCAGGAACTGGGGTATGTCTAGTTGAATGAAAAGAAGGACTAGGGGAGACATGATAGCAGAGTTCCAATATCTCAGGAGTTGCCACAAAGAATTGGGAGTCAAGCTATTCTCCAAAGCATCTGAAGGCAGGACAAGAAGCAATGGGTGGAAACTCATTAAGGGGAGAAGCAACTTAGAACTGAGGAGAAATTTCCTGACAGTGAGAACAATTAATCAGGGGAACAGAAGTTGCCTCCAGAAGTTGTGAATGCTTCAACACTGGAAGTTCTGAAGAAGATGTTGGATATCCATTTGTCTGAAGTGATGTAGGGTTTCCTGCCTAAGCAGGGGGTTGGACTAGAAGACCTCCAAGGTCCCTTCCAACTCTTGTTATTCTATAGATGAGCTCTAGAGTCCCTTCCCACTCAGTGATTCTCTGTTTTTTCTAATTACAGGTAATCCTCCACTTACAATATTTCGTTTAGTGGCCATTCAAAGTGAAAAATGTGACTTTTGACCCCTTTTCAGAGTTTTAGGACCTTTGCAGCATGCCCATGATCACATCATCCAAATTCAGACGCTTGGCAACTAATTCATTTTTATGACTGTGAGCCCCTTTTACGACCTTTTGACAAGCAAGAGAAGACAGATTCACTTAACAACCAGGTTACGAACTTACCGACTGCCGTGATTCACTTAACAACAGTGGCAAGAAACATCGTAAAGTGTGGGGGGAGGACACTCACTTCACAAATGTCTCACTTAACAATGTCTCACTTAATTTTGGGCTCCATTACAGTCGTAAGTCGAGGACCACCTGCATATTGGCTAGGCTGACACAGCACAGCTAAGCGACAAATAAGCAACCTTTGGGAATATCGTGCCGTGCGGCCTCAGTTGTACATTTAAAGGTAAAGGTTCCCCTCCCACATGTGTGCTAGTCGTTCCCGACTCTAGGGGGTGGAGCTCATCTCTGTTTCAAAGCCGAAGAGCTAGCGCTGTCCAAAGACGTCTCCGTGGTCATATGGCCAGCATGACTCAATGCCAAAGGCGCACGGAACGCTGTTACCTTCCCACCAAAGGTGATCCCTATTTTTCTACTTGCATTTTTTACGTGCTTTCAAACTGCTAGGTTGGCAGAAGCTGGGACAAGTCACAGGAGCTCACTCCATTATGCGGCGGTAGGGATTTGAATCCCAGAACTGCCGACCACTCTGATCGACAAGCTCAGCATCTTAGCCACTGAGCCACCGCCTCCCTCACCTGTACGCTTACACATACGTATTTTAAGAAAAGGGCCATACCACCATTCACCACAGGCAGAAATGATCTGAAAGGAGGGATCGGTGGGGGAAGCTACAGCCTGAAATTCTGCAACAGCTGGAGTCACCACCACGCACCAACCCAGCACGGATGGCAGCTAAAAAGAACAAAACTTTGGAACAGAAGAAAGATGCTTCAAACGTGTTCCTGTTTCAAAACCTAGCAAAGCACAGTAAGACCCAAAAAAGGGGGGGGGGGAAACTGGGGGAAAGTAGCATTTTTTTTTTACAGATGCTAATCCTCCCCCTTTATCCCAGCCACAGACCAAACAGCTGTTTCATTTCATCCTCTGCCATCGGGATGGAGGAGAGCATCTGCAAAGGGGGAACCGTATCGGGCGGTGGTTGCCACGGAAACAGATGCAGCCCGCTTGTTACTTGTGATGCTTTCCTTGTTCCAACAAGATTTCCCAGTGCTTGACATGCTTAGGTTCCCGGGAGGCTTGGGCCACGGACAGGGTAGGTACATGAGGGCACAACAGACGGATCAGAATGGAAACCCGGCTGGGCCAAAAAAAAAACCAACCAACCCAGCCCTTAATTTTGCTTTTTAGTGCTTGCTTTTCGAACTGGTGACAGATGGGCTTAACTCCAAGTGGCAACTGGATTGCCGCTTCCCTCTCTGCTATAACAACCCAGAGTTGGATCGAGCCTCGTGAATTTTTTAGCATGGCTCGGAGCTATGGATTTTTTAAAAGGGGGGGAGGGAGGAGGGAAGGAAAAAAAACAGGCGGGTACTTCATTCCACCTTCAAGAGAAAAATGACTTTGTACAAAGCTGGAAAAGCAATTCATTTCTTAAGCAGGCAATTCAGGGCAGGGGAAAAAGGGGGGGGGTTAGGTCTGTGGGTTTCCCTAAAAAAGCATGTTAGGAAGAGAAAAAGATCGGTCATTTCTTTGTTTTCATAATTTGTGATTTCATTCTGTTCTCAGCCACCGACTCTTTGTTTCCAGGCAATTTAAGGAGGATGTTTTAAACATTTTATTAGGTTATAAGATACAAAATATGGCACGCGAGGGCTCAGGGGCTAAGATGCTGAGCTTGTCGATCGGAAAGGTCAGCAATTCGGCTGTTTGAATCCCTTGTGCTGCATAACAGAATGAGCTCCCAGTCACATGGCTGGCAAGCCACTCCCACAAAGCAGGCCACACCTACAGAAGAGGTCTCTTCTGCCAACCTAGCAGTTCAAAAGCACGTTTAAAAGATGTAAGTAGAAAAATAGGGACCACCTTTGTGGGAAGGGAACAGTGTCCTGTGCGCCTTCGGTGTTTAGTCATGCTGGCCACAAGACCATGGAGACGTCTCCAGATAGTGCTGGATCTTCGGCTTTGAAATGGAGATGAGCACCGCCCCCTAGAGTTGGGAACGACTAGCACATGTGTGCGAGGGGAACCTTTACCTTTACCTATATAAAGCCAACTGAATTAAAAACCCCAAGGTCATGAAACTGGTTACACCAGGGATGGTGAAACAAGAAAACCAAGGAAGACAATTAAGAGACAGCTAAATACTTCCTCCTCCTCCTCCTCCTCCCGAGGTCCCCAAAGAATGGATATTTTCATCTCTGGATGTTCCTCTCCCCATTACCTTCCACAGGTGAGTGGCCAAGGTGTGGACAATGCCTTTCCGCACACAGCATCACAATTTTGGGCCTCCTTCCAAGGGGAGTGTTGCGGCAGAAAAGATAGTCAGATAACAAGTCTTGGTTATCTTCCGGAGCTTCCTGTCCTCCCCGTTCTTCCGACGCCCTTGGAGGATTTCCCACGCCCGACGGCTGGACGGACGAGTTCTCCCAAGCACCACGGACAGCTGCAGCACATTTCCTGGGCCCGCCCAATTGGCTTTTTAACGAGGGAAAGATAGAGTGAAATGAAATTGAAATGGAAGCGAACGGCACGAACGAGGCTCCGAGCCACCAAAATGTCTCCTCCTGGAATTGCCTCTGAAGGCAGCACCCCGGCTTCCTCTCTTCTCCCCGAAATGACACACGACGGCATCCTAATTACTACTGGGGTTTTCAAACTGCCTTCAGACTTTTTGGGTTTCATTGCATTTTATTAATTGCGGTGCTTTAAATGAGTTTAGACTATTCTGGCTCCAGGCTGGTGTGTTGTCTGCGTGGGTGTGTGTTTAAAAATGGATGGCTTGATGTTATTACTCTTTCTCTTAGCATTCATAACTGGGGTTCCCCAAACGGAGATTTAGAAATCCTTTGCAGCTAGTCCTCGACTTACAACAGTCCGTTTAGTGACCGACTCTTTTACAGCTAGTCCTCGACTTACGACAGTCCATTTAGTGACCATTCAAATATTTTACAGCTAGTCCTCATCTTACAACAGTTTGTTTAGTGACTGAATCTTTTACAGCTAGTCCTCAACTTACAACAGTTTGTTTAGTAACCATTTACTGACAACAGTGAAAAATGACTTAAGACTGTTTTTCACACTTACGACCATTGCAGCATCGCCAGGGTTCATGTGATCAGAATCTGGCTGCTTGGTGACTGACTCATATTTATGATGGCCATACTATCCCGAAGTCACATCATCATCTTGTGTGGCCTTCTGACAAGCGAAGTCAAAGCGGGAAGCTGGATTCACTCAACAGCTGTGTTTCCTAACTGAAACGATTGCAAGGATTCACTTAACAACTGTGGCATGGAAGGTCGTAAAATGGGGCAAAACTCAGTTAACTGAGTCACCGATATTTGGGGCTCATAAGTTGAGAACTAGGTGTGTGTTTGTGTGTACATACACACACACACACACACACACATATATATAAAAGAAAATGGAATGTTTTGTATAATGGCAGGACAACAGAGGGCCAATCTTTTCTTTAACCCACGGGTTGGCAACCTTAAACACTCAAAAAGCCACAAAGGTCCTAACCAGAAGCCCCCAGTTCAATTCTGGAGCCGACTGGAAGTCCGGTTCCCCCACCATAGAGTCTCCTCCTAGCACAGCGTCCTTTTCCCTCTGCTGACTGGAAGTTCCAGTTCTTCCACCATAGAGTCTCCTCCTAGCATGGCATCCTTTTCCCTCTACCTGTCCTAACCGAAAACCCTATCAACTGTGGAACCGACTGGCAACAGGGAGCCACAGCAGAGGGATGAGCGAGCCACATGCGGCTCCAGAGCCACGGGTTGCCGACCCCGGGTTTAACTGGTTAAAGCTAGCCACATATCAGGAACTTGAACCCAAGCCTGAAAATAAAACTCTGCCTTGCAAAATGGAAGCTATCCCCTCCATGTCATCTAGCCAGCAAAGCTTTCCCCCTGCAGAGACTTCTTGGCAGAGGTCTATTGAGGCTACTAAGGTTGACTCAGCCTTCCATCCTTCCGAGGAGGGTAAAATGAGGATCCAGATAGTTGAGGGCAACAGGCTGACTCGGTAAACTGCTTACAGCGGGCTGTGAAGCCCTATGAAGTGGTATATAAATCTAAGTGCTATTGCTATTCCTTCCTTCCTTCCTTCCTTCCCTTCCATCCATCCATCCATCCATCCATCCATCCATCCATCCATCCATCCATCCATCATGCACAGTGGTTAAAATGCAGTATTGCACGCCAACTCTGCCCACTGCCAGGAGTTCGATCCTGACCGGCTTAAGGTTGACTCAGCCTTCCACCTTCCAAGGCTGGTAAAATGAGGATCCAGATGGTTGGGGGCAACAGGCTGACTTGGTAAACTGCTTAGAGAGGGCTGTGAAGCCCCATGAAGTGGTCCATAAGTCTAAGTGCTATTCCTACAGCTACTGATCCAGGATGCTCTTCATCTGGATGAAGAGGACAGGCAGAGATTCATCCAGAAAGATGGACAAGGCCCATGATTGTGAAGGAGAGGGACCTCTTGCCTGTATCTCCTTTCAGATCTGGAATAATGTGTGGGATGTGCAAATGGTAATTAATACAGGGAGTTTGTTGTCACAAGACGTGTGGATGGGCTGCCTGTGCGTCCAAAGGCAGCTTCAAAAAGGAGAGGAACGACCGACGGCTCCTTTCTTACGACGAAGCAACATGAAAAGATCCTGTCCCAAAGGTGCTTTTTTCCCCAAAAGGCAACTGGATTTTCTAGTTTTTCTTTGAAGATGTTTCGCTTCTCATCCAAGAAGTATGGCTTTTTGAGGGGCTGCAGCACATTGCTGGCTAATATTTAAGTAATTCTCCACTAGGATTTCCAAGATCCCTCTCGTGATTATTGCTATTGAGCCAAGTTTCACCTAATCTGTACATTTTGTTTTTCCTGCCTAATCTATACCTGTAATTTGCCTAATCTATACCTGCACATTTGGTTTTTCTTCCATAATCTATACCTGCACATTAGATTTTTCCTGCCTAATCCATACCTGTAATTTGGTTTTTCTTCCCTAATCTATACCTGTACATTTCTTTTTTTCTTCCCTAATCTGTACCTGTAATTTGGTTTTTCCTGCCTAATCTGTACCTGCACATTAGATTTTTCCTGCCTAAGCTATACCTGTAATTTGGTTTTTCTTCCCTAATCTATACCTGTACATTTCTTTTTTTCTTCCCTAATCTGTACCTGTAATTTGGTTTTTCCTGCCTAATCTGTACCTGCACATTAGATTTTTCCTGCCTAATCCATACCTGTAATTTGGTTTTTCTTCCCTAATCTATACCTGGACATTTCTTTTTTTTCTTCCCTAATCTGTACCTGTAATTTGGTTTTTCCTGCCTAATCTGTACCTGCACATTAGATTTTTCCTGCCTAAGCTATACCTGTAATTTGCCTAATTTATACCTGCACATTTGGCTGTTCTTCCATAATCTATACCTGTACATTTGTTTTTTCTTGCCTACCACACTATTGACTTTCCTTTTGTTAAATAGGATCCAGTATTCAAACTGTCGAGATCTATCTGGATCTTTTATGAAGGTTTTGAAGAATACTGGGCATAAAACTGAACTTTGGCGCTGGTTGGTCTGTAGTTTTCTGGATCTGTTCCCCCCCTCCTTTTTTTTTAATGGGAACCATATCAGCTCTTTTCCAGTTCTCTGGTAGTTCCCCGGTGCTCCAGGATCTTTGAAAGACATGGTTCCAAGATCACATCTGTCAGCTCCTTCAGAACTCTGGGATGTAATCTGTCAGATCCTGGTGATATGAACTATCAGGCCTGCAAGCCATCTTTTCTTTTTGGATTTCAGGCCTGCCACACTTTCTATTATTCTACTATGCATTTTCTATTGAGGGAAGATGGAAGGGGGGGGGGATTATACGGAGTTAGATGCTATGTAGCCATAACAAAATTCTTTCTAGAGAGCCAAAGTCATCCTTTGTCTCTGCACCTGACCGGAACTGGATGGGTGAAACTGCCAGCATGGCAGTGGAAGATTGGACCATGTGATGGACTTGTGGGTATGGGGGCAAGATCTTGTACTTTCAACTGGGTGGGAAAACCTGGAAGCTTTCGGATTCAGGTTTCCCCAAATGTGCCAACAAGGCTCTCTTAATCAATTGGAACTTTGAGGAATCCTTTGCCTGAAGACTCTTCATTTACTTTTGGATGCTATTTGAAACCCTGACATGAACTCATCCAGAGCAGACAGGTGTATTAAAACCACTCCGACTTTCTGGCTTCCCGTTCTGAGCCATATAGCACTGCCAACTTTGTGGCACCTTCTTGGAACTTCTTAGAAAGACGGGTCAGAGGCCATCTAGGTAAAAACCGAACAGCCCTCCATCAACAGAGGGGGAAGGATATGACATCATCTACCTCCAGTCTACAACAAAGCTCTTTCAGCAGTTCCAAGAAGGCTTCACACCCATTTGCACTGCTCGGGTGACCCCGAGGACACAGATAAACCCCTCCAGGTGGCCTCAACAACTCTCTAAAAGGATGCAAATGACCAGCTGTCTGCAAGGAATATAAATCCTTCCCTTCCCTGCCATCCAATCAGAGCTGAAGAAGCTTCTTGGATGAGAAGCGAAACACCTTCAAAGAAAAACACGAAAGTCCAGTTGCCTCTTGAAAAAGCACCTTTGGGACAAGAGATGCTTGAGAATCTCAATAGGCATGAAAAGATGCTTCATTCAAGATGGTGGCCCAGTAAACAGCTACTTTTTAAAAGAAGATGCTGCCATTGAACTGCTCCATCGGGCTTAGGTGATCGTCTGTCTATAAAATTCTGAATACTTTATATTCAACCTGTCTCTGTCCTTATTGGCATGAGTGGCAAAATGCTGCCCTCTTCAGGATGCACAAAATCAGAGCTGGGTTTTTTTTGGGGGGTGGGGGGCTCTGCAGATGAAGCAAAAGCCACTTGGGGTTGGAAAGATGGAAACTTTAAAATTGGAACAGGAGGTATCCGACAGGGATGTTGGCTATGACAATGTGATCAAAGCCAGCTCGTTTTTCATGCCCTGCGACTGGAAGCCAGCATTGATGTTTTCAGATGTTACTGGCATGGATCCTTTCAGCTCATGGCCACTGTGTGCGCAAGCTGAAGACACACAAAAGCTTTGTTCCCCCAAATCTAAGCGAGCAATGAAAAGGAAAGACAAGTTAATCAGGATTTGCCTTCTGATATTTTTATTATTGAAAATGATGGCGGTGTCAATAAAAACAAACAGTGCCCGAGCTGGACTCCCAGATGTTCTTTTTTAAAATCTTTGTGCGGCGTTAAGTCCTTGGGCCAGATCAGGCTCCAGAGATCCGGCGCGGCTTAGCATTTGCCAAGACAGCTTTATTCTTCTGCCAGCTCTCTGTGGGGTGGCTGGGCAGAAACACAAGAGATATTTTGACATATCAAACCAGCTGCTGCAAACGGAGCCTCCGAAGAACTCCAGGCAGTGTAGAAAAAAAGAAGGGCACACAATGAATCAGAGCAAATTTACCCAGAGAATGTGAGCCTGGAAAACAGATTTCTTTCTCTTTCTTTCTTTCTTTTCTTTCTCTCTCCCTCCCTTTTTTTCTTTACTCTTTCCTTTTCTCTCCCTCCCTTTTTCTTTCTTCTTTCTTTCTCTTTCCTTTTCTCTCCTTTTTCCCTCCCTCCCTTTTTTCTTCCTTTCTTTTCCTTCCTTCCTTTCCTTCCTTCCTTCCTCACATCCTGCAACAGGACCATATTTTTTCTGCTGTCTGTAAAATATACATTGGTCTGGTGATCAATGGACAGCCAATGATGGGAGGCCAGTCAGTCTGACAATGACAACCCAACAAGCACCTAGTTCTCTGACATCTTCCAAATGCATATTCTATTCTCATTAAACTGCCTCCTCCCAAAAACACTTAGAAGCTGGGGGTGGTGGTGTGAGCGCCTGGTGGGACGGAAATCTGATTCAGAACCCTGAAATGGGAGGTGATCCTTGCGTGAAATCACAGGTGTGAGCGTGGGTGAACAAGCCCAGAACGAAGAGGGAAATAAGGAAACCAGTGGTAGCTCAAAAACCGCAGCAAACAAGGCCCGAGTTTCTGATGGCCAGCTGGAAGAATCAGGAGAATTGCTTTCAAATGCTGGCGTGCTTCAGTGTAGAGGGTTCCAAGCAGGGGTGGGATTCTACCGGTTCGGAGCAGTTCCGGCGAACTGGCAGCTTCGACTATCAGCTGGGAGCAAACCAGTTCATTCTGACTTTGAAGTGGGCCTGCCCGCCCACGCGCTATACTCACCTATATTTCCTTTTCTGAAGCCCAGCTGATCAGCGCAGCAGAATGGATTGCCGCTCCTCAGACATTTTCCTCACCGGCAGTAATGCGGAAGGTGAGTTTTCTGTAAACTACGCAAGTATGTGCAGTGAAGCATGAAGCACACGCTCAACGAACCTGTTGTTATACCGGTAGGATCCCCACCCCTGGTACCAAGCCTCTGTATGGACGAACAGGATCCCAATATACATCAGGGAAGCCATGGGTTGCTCTCAATCCTCCCCATCCTACCTCTTGGAGAGGCGCCATCCAAAGCCACCCTAAACCGGCAGCACTTCTTCAATGCTGATTGAAACACCTGCGTGAAACGGATGGGAGTCATCTCTTCCCACACATTTGTTTACTTCGGTAATAACCATGTTACATCTTATCTCCAGCCCAAAGCTCCGTCCACATAAGTGCTGTTGTTCTCGTCAAAAGGGAGAGAGAAAGGCAAAAAATCTGGTTCGGTTTGGTGTCAATTTGGGGCCCATCTCCCTCCACCAAAATATGAGATTCCTGTTGTTCAAAATGATCAGCGAAGGGGACATTCAGACTCCCTCGGCTTCTCCTTCAGGCTGCTGGCGTTTGAGCAAGGGAGCCTCTTGGGAAACTAGGATTGGCAGATCTTATCGGACTCTTCGCAAGGACTCTGCTGCCGGCAACTTTATGATGGATGGCAGAGAGAACATGCAAATTGATGCTGCAATCCAACGTAGACAGAAGATGTGAACGAGTGCACAGTTGACAGGAATCACTCCACAGAGCGTTCTATGATAAGATGAGGTGTTACTCAAAGAATGTGGAAGGTGTCGGCACCTGATCTCTAAAGGAGATCTGGTACCGGATTCAGCCTCCCATGTGAACAACTGGGAAATGACCCCAGTCATTTTTCCTAGAATACCACAAGAAATCTCTGGAGCTCCCTCCAATAGAAACTTTAAGACCAGAAAGTAGACGTTGGGGGGGTGAAAATGCATTAGATGTGATGATTATCTTGCTTTAGTGCTTTTGATTCTTTTTTTCCCCTTGCTGGTGCAGCTTTTCTTTCTCCCCCCCCAAAAAAATTATTTTAAAAGAGATTTTTATTACATGGCCTTGGGGAGTTCTAACCCGTAGTGAGAACTTTTTGATTAATGAAACGCAGACAATAGAAGAAACAACGGCAAAAAGCAGGAACCCAACTCGGAGAACCGAGAACTTTATAAAGATGATTTTATCCCTTTGTGAAAAGGAAACATTTCAGGAAATCTGACGTTCGTGGATCAGGGGAAAAAAAACCTTATGTGGTTTGGTGAAGATTGTAAACTCACGTGTACATATATACATGTATGTATTTGTGTGTGTGTGTTGTGTATTCTATGAAAGCTTTTGGGGAAGAATTATTTTCAGGGAACCTTCTATTTTCTGATGTCTCTCTAGAGTTTGGGGAGGGAGCCAGGGGGAGCCAGAAGGATGCCGAAGACGTAAAAAAGTCCCAACAGGAGGTTGAGCTTGGCTGTCCTTTGTGGGATTTTGAGGAAACTTTGGCTCCGGAACTGCCGTTCCAGGGAAAACGCCATGGGCAGAGTGAGGAGAGGTAGAGCCATAGAGACGGTGTAGCGAGTAGCCAGGACGCAGAAGATGAGGTATGGCAGGAAGAGCAAGCTGCTGTAAAGGACGTAAGAGAGCGTCGGGCCGATGAGAATAGCCAGCGTGACAATGCCCGCCTGCCGGTCGGACTCGATGTCCCGGGTGTTGTTGCTGTGCAGGATGGCCTCGGTGCTGAGGGCCAAGGGCACGGCATACAGCAAGGGCGAGATGGACAGGTAGCCCACCTGGAGAGCATAGGCGAACATCACAGCCAGGGGACCAAAGGTGATCAGGATGACCACGTCACCCAGTGCAACGTACTTAAATCCGATGCCTGCAGCAACGACAAGGAGGGGAAGTTAAATACCTCCAGCCGAGGAGATCTTGGCTTCTCCTGAGGCAGAAGGTTCCACTCACAAGGGCTGGAGGACATCACAGCCAACTCACCATGGGACAAGTCAGTGATGTATTCATCATTTCGTTCAGTTACTTTCCTTAGTGGCGATCACGTTTTTGTCAAAATTAACTCTGGCTTTCTTTATTTTATTATTATTGGCCACAGTTTCGTTGAAATTGATTTAACTTTTAATTTGTTGAGTTGTCCTGTGGTGAGTTGGCCCATTCCACACTGACAAACAGCTCCTGCTATGAAGAATCCCCTAATATTCTACCAAAAACAGTTGTACAAGATTAGGGTCCTGGGGAAACTAAGAACACACTTGCCAGGTCTGCTTCTGAGACTATCCCACCCCAATTCTTTCCTTCTCCAGGCTCTTTCCACTGAGGAAAATTTAATTCACTGTCATAGAGAGTCATGGTGGCACAGTGGTTAGAATGCAGTGTTGCAGGCTAAATCTGCCCACTGCCAGAAGTATGATGCTGGTTGAAGATTGACTCAGCCTTCCATCCTCCCGAGGTTGGTGAAATGAGGACCCAGATTGTTGGGGGCAACAGGCTGACTCTGTAAGCGGCTTAGAGGACTGTAAAGCCCCGTGAAGAGGTATATAAGTCTAAGCGCTATTGGGCATGCTTTCCCTGCAGAAGAGCCCAGGATTAACAGCTCCTGCAGTTTAAAGCATTTTCAGGAAGAGGTGAGGGGAAAGATTTCTCTGCTGAAAGCAGGGAGAAACCCTACTAGATGTGAGTCTAGAAGGACAACCTTTAATGCTAAAGAGCATCTTAGCAACTGTTAAAGCCACATTTGTATTCACAAAAACACAGAAGGAGCTTTGTGAAACACCAGAGGCAGGATCCAGCCTTCTAACCTGACTGCCATTGGCTCCTTTGTTCCCGGAAGCAGGATAAAATCCAGGAAGTTAGATGAATATTGGGGTTTCTTTCCCAAACATACAGGCCATATAACTCAATTTCTTGGCCTGGTCTAAAATTTAAACTGGCAGCATTTTAATGGGATGCAGGTTTCTTTTCCCCCTGTCTCCCGTGTTCCACAGGGTGGAAGGGAGACCACCCAGAGAAGCTCCGCTTACCTCCAGTGTAGAGAAAAGAGCTGGAGAGTCCTCCGAAGTAAATCAAGGCCAGGTGTTCCAATTTGAGGGTGGAGAAGCAATAGAGGAATGCTGCTGAGATGCAACCCAAAGTGTATAGGAAGACCCCAAACCGGACCACATCCTGAGGCTCCAAGATCTGATCCACCAGGGTCCGGTCATCACTCTTCTTGTGGTCGATGCCTTTGGAAAAATCATAGTAGGTATTCACGAGGTTGCCAGCTCCATGGACTGCCAAGACGGTGACGGCGCTGCCAACCAGAAGGCCCAGGTCGAGGGTACCCTGGGAGCGGTAAGCCAGGGCGCTGCCCAGGGCCACCGGAGTGAGGGAAGCACTGAAGCTCCAGGGCCGGAGAGCCAGGACGTATGAGGCACATTTGTGTGGCCAGCTGTTGGATGGAATTCCTTCTTGGATTGCCTCGTTGTTCTGTAGGCTTTCAGTCCCAATGTTGATCTTCTCCGTCTCGTCTTCCATCTCCATGGCTGAACAACGTCCTCGAAGGACAGGTGCCAACAACTGACCTGAGGAAGGGAAGAAAGTTTGTGCAATTGCTAATTTTTCTAATGGTTTCCCCTTTTTTTAACCTGCAAGATGCTTTAGGAAAGAAAAAGAGACACTTTAGGGACTTTATTTGGACAAGGAAAAATTGGGCAAACCGGGTGAGAAGGAAAAGAGGAATGAGTCTCCCCAGCTGAGGACATGCTTTCCAAAGTCCAGGGACTGATCTGAAAGAGCTAAGAAAAAAAACCCAAGGAAGCAAGTGGAAAAATTAAGACAACTAAACTATTAAAAAATATGTATTTATTTATTCAATTTCTATGGCTGCCCATCTCAGTCAATGACTCTGGACAGGCATAGAAATAGAGATAGCTAATTAAATACCCAATTTAGCTAAATAATTGCTGCAATATATCTGAAACTGCGAATCCACAATGGAACTGATAGTAGGCCCTTAGCTGCTAAGTGATTGTGTTGAATGATCAGTTTGGAGGGAGGGAGGGAGGAAGGAGGGAGAGAGAGGGGAGAAAGAAAGGGGGAGAGAGGGCGGAGTAAGGCGGGGAGAGAATAAGAAAGATAAAGGGAGAGAGAGAAAAAGAGAGAAAGAGAGGGAGGGAGGGACCGAGGGAGAGTCACAGAAAGAGACAGAGAAAGAGAAAAAGAAAAGGAGAGAAAAAGAAAGCGAGAGAAAAACAGGAGGGATGGATCAAGAGAAAGAAAGAGAGGGAGAGAGAAAAGAAGAGAAAGAGAGAGAAGGGTAGAGAGTGGAGAAAGAAAGAGAGAAAGGAAGAGAAAGAGAGAGAAGGGTAGAGAGTGGAGAAAGAAAGAGAGAAAAGAAGAGAAAGAGAGAGAAGGGGAGAGAGAGAGAGAAAGAGAATTGTTCTTCCTTCATTGGCCCTCAGCGGAAAGAAGTAGCTACCTTGTTCATTTAGATGTCTGATTTCACCCCCTTTAAGAGATGACCCCAAAATGGCTCCCTCATGAAGTCTACCCTTGCTCATAATGCCTTTACTTTGTTGGAGGCCAAGAAAGTCATCTCAAGGGTGCAGCAATCTCTTTCACCCTGAATGCTGCTCTCAAATGTAGGCGATGCAAGGGTGCTGCATGGCTCCTGTCTGCTCCAAGAATTTCCTTTTTTAAAAAATAGTCAGGCATCTCCAGAAGTGGTAGGACTACATTTCCCAGCAGCCACTCAGCACAGCTAATGGGGAGGAGTGGGGTAATTCCATAGCAACAGGAAGGCTATCAATCATATTTTTCCTGTTGAAACTCATCCAACATTGAACTCAACCAACTTGATTCAGTACAAAGAATTTCCTGAGCAAAAAAAAACTTTTAATCAAAGATCAAGTCATATAAAAAGTACATGTCTCCCTTAAAAAAAAAAACCTTCTACCAAATCGTTTGGCACAGAGACAGGTAAGCTGACACTCTCCAACTGTTGGGGAACAACTTCATCACCCTTTCACCTCTGGCCATGCTGGTTGGGAGGATGGGAGTTGGAAATCAAAACATCTAAGACTTCTGCAGTCTTCCAGACCAGGAGCTCCCAAATCCCAAACCGGAGCCCTAAGCAGCCTTACCTGGAGGGGATGAGACTTAGTCTGTGCAGATTAGATGTTTTCTCCGGAATTGCAGAGGCGTGGGGGGAAAAAAATCCTCAGCAAGTTGAAATTTGCAGCTCCAGATTATGCCGACCAACAGGCTCTGTATCAGAAGCCGGACATTTTCTGGTAGTACAACTGGATCACGTAATCAAGACAGTCCTTAACGCCAAATCTGGGAGAAACACACAGTGAGGCAGAACCGGATAGATTAGTAGCAAGACATAAAGGATCCAACTGGATGGACTAATTCCCAGTGTCATCTGAGGCTGCCTGAGTTGCAATTAAAGCACCCTCCCAGTAAGAAGGCAGATCAGGTTTTTTTCCCCCCTCACAAATGGATAACCATTTGTCTGAAGTGGTGCAGGGTTTCCTGCCTAAGCAGAGGGTTGGACTAGAAGATCTTCAAGGTCCCTTCCAACTCCATTATTCTAATTCTAATTCACCTCCGCTGGCATGCAGGCTGGGGTTTCTTTTTTGCGTTATATGTTTTATTTATACATTTTTCTTTAGTAAACATAAAAACTCAATATCTACATGGACTGTGTTGTCGGAGTACAGTTGGTTTTGAAAGGTAATAATACCCTGCTTCCTCGAAAATAAGCCCTCCTCGGATAATAATCCCAATCCATCTTTTGAGCGCATGCGTTAAAATAAGCCCTCCCCGAAAATATTGCAACACAGCAGCAGCCATGAGGTGACTGCGCTCGCCTCCTGTACCTCAAAAATAGTAAGACCTCCCCCAAAATAAGGCCAAGCACTTATTTCAGGGGTCAAAAGAAAATAAGACCCTGTCCTATTTTCAGGGAAACACAGCAGTAATAATAATATTCATATCATTGATAATAATCACCTAGTAATAATATTTGTTTATCCATACTAGTAATCTTCATTGTAGTTAATCATTCTCTTAAGCTTTTAAGTTTCTAACTTCTGTTTCTGTTAACTAACCATTGGTAGAATAAGTCCCATGTTAAAAAGTATTCTGTTTCTT